>NC_066585.1:228670508-228977651 GCF_024323335.1 Lathyrus oleraceus
CCCGCGTGTGTTGTTTCTTTGGTGTCGGTAAGCACCATCTTTCGGTGATTTCCCAGTCGTGCGTAGTGTCTGGTCTTCTTTTGATGTCGGTAAACATCCTCTTTCGATGTTCATAACGTCGCTATCCCTTCCCTAATGAAGATTTCTCCTCTCCGTTGGTGTCGATAAACGTCGAGTTTTTCCCGATCATCCGTTGATGATTTGGTTGTGTTCACTCTCCCTAGTGAAGATTCCTCCTCTCCGTTGGTGTCGATAAACGTCGAGTTTTTCCTATGCGTCCGATGGCGTATAGTTGATATCCTTCCCCACAGGGTCGTCCCCAGTTGAACCTCCTCTCCGTTGGTGTTGATAAACGTCGAGTTTTTCCTAGCTGTCCGCTGACGTCTAGTTGTTTATTCCCCACAGATCGTTTGGTAAGGCCAGATGATTCCCCTCAGAGTTTCCTCCTCTCCGTTGGTGTCGATAAACGTCGAGTTTTTCCTATTCGTCCTATGACGTCTAGTTGTACCCTTCCCCAAGTGGATTTACCTCCCCGTTGGTTTCGATAAACGTCGAGTTTTTCTCATTCGTCCGCGAACGTCTGATTGTATACATCATTCCCAGTCATTCATTAATGTCTGGTTGACTTCCTAACCAGAATTCCCAGTAGACGTCCTATTCGGTTTCCGGTTGTGGTGCCTTTCCCTCGTGAAGTGGCTTTCTCCTTCTCCCTTTCGTCCTATGACGTCTGGCTGAGTTTTCTCCTTCTCCGTTGGTGTCGATAAACGTCGAGCTTCTCCCTTTCGTCCTATGACGTCTGGTCGAGTCTCCCTTTCGTCCTATGACGTCTGGCTGACTTTTCTCCTTCTCCGTTGGTGTCGATAAACGTTGAGTCTCCCTTTCGTCCTATGACGTCTTGGCTGAGTTTCCTCCTTCTCCGTTGGTGTCGATAAACGTTGAGTCTCCCTTTCGTCCTATGACGTCTTGGCTGAGTTTCCTCCTTCTCCGTTGGTGTCGATAAACGTTGAGTCTCCCTTTCGTCCTATGACGTCTTGGCTGAGTTTCTCCTTCTCCGTTGGTGTCGATAAACGTCGAGCTTCTCCCTTTCGTCCTATGACGTCTGGTCGAGTCTTCCCATTCATCCTATGATGTTTGGCTACCTCTCCGTTGGTCTTGGTAAACGTTGAGTTTTTCCCCATTTCGTCCGCTGACGTATGGTTGTATCTCTCTTCCCATTCATCCTATGATGTTTGGTTACCTCTCCGTTGGTTTTGGTAAACGTTGAGTTTTTCCCCATTACGTCCGCTGACGTATGGTTGTATCTCTCCTTCCATTCATTCATTAATGTCTGGTTACCTCTCCGTTGGTCTTGGTAAACGTTGAGTTTTTCCCATCCCGTCCGCTGACGTATGGTGGTATATCCCTTTCCATTCATCCGATGATGATTGGTTACCTCTCCGTTGGTTTTGGTAAACGTTGAGTTTTTCCCATTGCGTCCGCTGACGTATGGTTGTATCCTTTCCTGGTTATCCCCAGTAGAGTTGATTTACCTCTCCGTTGGTCTTGGTAAACGTTGAGTTTTTCCTAGTTGTCCGCTGGCATCTAGTTGAGATTCCTGTTCCCCATTCATCGTGTGTCGATGTCTGGATGTGGTTGTGCTTTTGAAGAGAAGGTAGAAAAGAAAAAAACAACAAGGAAAATTCCCAGCAGTGTGCAAATTTCTACGGTACTTGGTATTCAATCCCTGTTTACCCTGAAAGTCTGACAGCCATTGCTCTCATCCATTCGGGTTCCCAGTTGATTGAATAGGGGCAGCTGTAGCACCTCAAATTTGCACCCTACCATTTTGTACATTCATTTCATATTAGGTCATAGCATTAACAATGTCCACTGCATAACATTGCATTGTCCATTTGCCTAAGTGCAAGCTCAGTTGATGAATCAGGTCTAACTGATCAGGAGAATCAGTCAATCAAGCAAGCAAGTGCCATTTTCATTAAGACAAAGCCCTAGGGTTGGTTTTTTCAAGCTCATATGGTCCAAGGATCATTTTGAAATGGTTTGGCCAAAGGTTGGATGCTCAGAAGTCAACAGTCATTGTTCAGTCAACCAGAAACCCTAGAAAGTCAACTGTGGTCAACTGTGGTCAACTGTGCCCGATTTTATGGATTGGAAGGTGGGAAATGGTTTGAAAGGCCTCATTCATGTCCATATAAGTCTCATTTGACATGCCAAAGACCAAGGTTGAAGATTTGGAGGTCAGACAGAAAGTTTCCAAAAATAGCAGGCGACCTGTAATTTCAGCTGCCCAAAATGGAAACTTTTTCTCCTCAAAATAACTGCATCATACAAGCTTCAAATGGAATTTTGTCCAACATGAAAGTTGAAGATCTTGTTCTCACCATTCCAAAAAGTCCAAGAACTCAAAAATCCCATGGGTGGTTTGCAAGATATGGTCAGACGAAATTCAAAAAAGACCCGTAATCAGGAGGCCATAACTACCACATGGATTGTCCAAATTGCAAGTTCTTTATATGCACAAACTCCATTTGACATGTACTTCAAGGGTGCATCATTGGATTTTTCCAAAGGTGGCCAATGCAAAAAGTCACTTTTCAACTGGACTGTTAAATTAGATCAGGGGCAAAATTGTCCAAATGTCAAAATATTTGGAATTTTGAGATGGGACTTTTTGCAACACCTCAGGAATGGCATTTGGAATGTGTTTGAATCATCATTTCATGGCTAGGCTTCATAATTTGAGATTTGGCTCGAAGAATGAAAATGCAAAATTGGACATTTTTCTACCACATGGTGAAATTGCAAAATACATGACCAATGGAAATGGGACTTGTTTCTACACATCACATGTGATATTTTGGATTTGCTTGAACCAAAATGGAGCTGGTATATGGACTGATTTGAAGGAAGGGTGTTTTGGCCATTTTGAGTGAAAATGCACAATTTGCTAATCTCTCAATTTGGTTAATTACCTTGATTAAGCATGGATTATGATATCATATATAAGCTTAATTACTCCCTAAACATAACAGAATCCACATTTTCACAAATCTAGATCAAAATTCCCTCCAATTTTCTGAATTTTTCTCAAGAACTCCTCATTGCAAATTGGATCAAATCTCTCTCATTTCTTCATCAATTTGAGCAATTCCTTTTGCTGCGACTTCTATTGAACCTCTTCTCAAACTGTTTTGTGGAATTGGCTTCTATAGATCCACGATTTGCAGCTGCACATTCAAGGTCCTCACATGGTGATTGTGGATTTCGAGCAACAGGAGCAAAGTTAAGCAAACCTGAGCTTCACATACTGCTGCCACGAGCTTGCACTGCTTCTGTTTCATCCAAACACGCGCCAATTCCATCGAATTCACTACTGCATAACAGGTACCTTCGAAATCCGATCGTCGCGTTTCGTTCAATTATTGTATGCGTGTGGTAGGGCATGTCATGTAGATCACGAGGATACTCTTAGAATTGCAGATGGTTGATTGTAGGCTTAGAAATCGTAACTCGAAGTTTGGATCTAAAACCCTAGATCATTCGATTCACAGGATTTAGGAGTTGTTAGGACGATTGGAAAGCATATTCGTATTCTCCTTGATCATACGGTTCGAACGGATGTATTCTCGTGCATTTTGGTTAGGATTCGTGAATTTCATGTTCTTGAGCCTCGTTTGTGTTTCTGGAAAATCTGTGAGTTGAAGATGATGAGATTGAGTCGTTTGATCCATAAAAAGTTTTGAAAATTTGAATTCCAAGTTTACCGCCCCCGCGCAAAGAATTACAATAATGCCATTACTGAATTTCATTTAATTAATTTTAATTAATTCTAAAAAATCCTAAAAAATACATAATCATGTTTAAAAATTCATAGAAAAATGTAGAAAATTCAGAAAAATGTGAGAGTTGTTGTGTTGACTTCCTTGACTTGTGTAGAATTTTTTTGACCTATTGGTCAAAGTTGTGCTTGGTGTAAATAGTATTTGACTTAGGGTTCTTCCATACATGTCCATTTTTGCTACCTTTGACTAATTCCATTGTGAAATGCACATGATGTAAAATAAATTCTTGCCAATTTTTGTGATGATTCTTGACTGGATGAGGTTTATTTCCATGTAAATTTCATGCATTTTTGATACCTGGTTATGTAGTTGTGAATTTTGTAACTTAGGTGTGACAATGTGTGTCACACCTCCTTATGTCAATTTGCTGGATTTAATTGAGTGGTCTATACTTGTTGAAATGATGTGAAACTTTGCATGGTGAATCATTAACATGTTAAGATGCTTTGTGAATTTTTATGGAATTTTTCATTGCATTTTCAAATTGTTTGTGATTTTTCATTTCTGTTGACCAATTGTGAAAGCTTGTGTGATATAGGTTGGTAGATTGATTGAGAAATGCTCATATGGTACTGTATGATCATGAAATTTGGCATGCTTGTAGTATACACCTGTTAGGACCTCCCTGTTTTGGTCTCATCCATTTCTTTTTTGTTTTCATTGAGTTATGAATTTTTGAAGTGGAAGCATGTGTTGATGTTGTGATTTGGAGCCTATAATTGTGTCTGTTTTTGTTGATTTTCATTGACATGGTTCCATTTGCCCAATTGAGCTCAAATTTGACATGGTAGACCTTGAATATCCCCTGTTTAGGTGTAAATTATTTGAGAATTTTTGGGATTGTGTTGATGTGGATTTGAATGCAATAGTTCTGTTTGTAGGCTTGGTGCTTCCTTTGAACTAGTTTGCCTTATTTTGTGCATAGAATGAGCATAATGAATGATATGACCATAAAATTTGGTAGAATAGTTCCTGACATGTGTAGCTTTCATTTGGCTTTGGTCCTACTAATTTCCCATGTAATGTCACTGTTTACCATTGAATTGAAGTTAATGTACATTTTATGACTTCATTTGATTGTGTTTTTGCATGCTTTGTCATGTTGAATTAATTCCCATAGTTCCACTAGTCCAAATGGCTTAAAAATTGACATGTAGCTTGTTGAATGTCCTCTGTTTAGGATATAATTTTTGTGGAATTTTCCATGCTGTTTTGGTATTTTTTGTGATGTGATCTTGCTGATTGCTCATATGTGATTTACATTTGCTCCCTTTGCCTTACATGTTGCATAGATTGAGATGTGTACATAGTTTGGATATGGGACCAATTGGGATCCCTTTGTTATTGAAATAGCTTGACTTTGATCATGAATTGGTTGCTGTTTTAGGATTTTTCCTTCTTTTGGACCCTAGGCTAGTCCTAGTGGTCTTGTCACTTACATTTGAACTTGTCTTTGGCTTTTCAGGTTAAGAGGTTAAGGCTTAAGGATATTGTTTCACATTTGGGATATTTTGCTTGATACTTGTAAACTAATGTGGCTGTTTTGTAGGATGTTGGTCCACATGGACTTGTGCTATGCACATCATTGGGATTGTTAATTGGTCATTATATTGTTGTCTGATTATGAATGGGATGCTGATTCTGTTTGACTTTTGTACAGGTACGCTTAGTTGCTCAGTTCTCTTAAGAACTTGCATTGCTTTGCTTATAGGCAATTGGCATTGAGGTATGGAACTTTCTTCTTCATGTAGTCTGGAGACCCGGCTGTTATTTGGCCGGGCAAACTGTCTGAAGTCCTCCTTAAGAGGCAATGCTTGTGTATGTTTATATTTGTCCCAAGCAGGAAAAGTCCTCATTTGAGGCAATTGGTGGAAGGTAGGGATAAGCAATCTATCCCCCACTATTCTGTGAGTCTTCTCCTTGCTCCCATTACATGGTTGTAGCATTGAGATCCAAGCCCAAGATCTTGTACATTGTACAGTCGAGTCTATGTCCTGAGCGTAGAAGGGTCCCCCCATTCTGGACCCACGCTCCCTTGTCTGATGCTCTCTCTGACCAGAGATAGAAGCAATGAGGCACACCCCTCATCACCTTTCATCTGGCTTCACCTTAGCCCCTCAATGGCAAGGTTAAGAGCTAACCTGACCCCGATACAGAGGCTTGTTTGTTGAGGTTGATATGACCCCTCGACTAAAGCCTAGCCCTGATGTTTGAGCCCCCTTGTTGGTGTGTTTACTTCATGCTGTATATGTTTGTGTGGTGTGATGGTATCCCCTAGGTTTGCTAGACTCCGCGTAGTCTCGTTTGCATGACAATTAAGGTAGCACGGTTCCTTCGTATAGGACTTCCTTTCTTGCTTGAGCTTTCCTAAAACACAAACAAACATTATCCCCTCTTAAGGATACGTCAACTCCTTCTACTACAGGTGAGTAAGTCTCCAAAGGTCGAGCATCCGGTAGATTGCGTAGTGACGTTATCCACTTAAAAAACACAAACCAACAGGAATAGTTTAGCCGAACTACGGCAACTCTGATTCTCATGTCCAGATGAGATACGTAGGCACGAGATGCGACGTCTTGTCGAGTTTGACTAACAACTAACACTAATTCTTTTCTCTCGCCCTCGTTGCGATTGAGACCTTCCCTTTCTCTTGCCCTAGTTGCAATCGAGACCCTTCTTCTTCTTATGTTGGTGTCAGGAGATGGATGTAAGCCCAACGATTGGCATTCCACATCCTGTGTCTTGTTGTGTGCTTGGAAGCTGATGTAAGTCCATCGAGTGGCATTCGGGTTCCAGTGTGCGTGTGTTTGGTTCGGATGCCGACGTAAGTCCAGTGATTGGCAGTCGGGCTCCATGTTTGCCCTCTTGTGTGTGTTTCGGTTCGGATGCTGATGTAAGTCCAGTGATTGGCATTCAGGCTCCACGTTTGCCTTTGCCTGTTTCTGTTTGTGTGCGTGTCAGCCGAGCTACGAATGCTCTGATTCTCCTTCGTCCAAAGGAGATACGTATGCATAGGATGCGACATCCTAGCGAGCATGTGTCGTTTCCCCAGTCCGAACTACTTTGACTCTGATGTCTATGCTTGATAGACTAAGTAGGCCCAGGATGCGATATCCTGCCGAGTCAGTTTCAGTCTGTTTTCTTGTGTCTCTTTCAGCCAGTGTGTGTGTGTGTGAGCAGTGTTTTAGCAACCAATTTCCCTTCCTATTGTGCGTGGATCCCGTCGAGTACGACGGATGCGTAGGGGTGCTAATACCTTCCCTTCGCATAACCGACTCCCGATCCCATTCTCTTTGGTCGCGAGACCATGCTTTTTCCAGGTTTACTCTGAGCGTTTCCTTTCCCTCTTTTGGGATAAATAACGCACGGTGGCGGCTCTGTTGTTCTTATTTTCCCGCCGGTTTTTCGCGTAATGCGACACACCCCTACGCATCCGTCGTACTCGACGGGATCCACGCATAATAGGAAGGGAAATGGTTGCTAAAACACTGCTCAAATAAACATCTACACAGGCTGAAAGAGACACAAGAAAACAAACAAGACTGACTCGGCAGGATATCGCATCCTGAGCCTACTTAGTCTATCAAGCATAGACATCAGAGTCAAAGTAGTTCGACCCGGGGAAAACACATGCTCGCTAGGATGTTGCATCCTATGCATACGTATCTTCTTGGACGAAGAAGAATCAGAGCTTTCATAGCTCGGCTCACGCGCACAAACAAAACCACACGAACAAGGGCAAACATGGAACCCGAATGCCAATCGCTGGACTTACATCGGCTTCCGAACCAAAACACACCCACACTGGAAACCAGATGCCACTTGATGGACTTATACCGGACTCCAAGCACACAACAAGAAGAAGGGTCTCGATTGCAACTAGGGCAAGAGAAGGGGAAGGTCTCAATCGCAACGAGAGCGAGAGAAAAGAATTAGTGTTAGTTGTTAGTCAAACTCGACAAGACATCGCATCTCGTGCCTACGTATCTCATCTGGATATGAGAATCAGAGTTGCCGTAGTTCGGCTAAACTATTCTTGTTGGTTTGTATTTTTAAGTGGATAACGTCACTGCGCAATCTACCGGATGCTCGACCTTTGGAGACTTACTCACCTGTAGTAGAAGGAGTTGACGTATCCTTAAGAGGGGATAATGTTTGTTTGTGTTTTAGGAAAGCTCAAGCAAGAAAGGAAGTCCTATACGAAGGAACCGTGCTACCTTAATTGACATGCAAACGAGACTACGCGGAGTCTAGCAAACCTAGGGGATACAATCACACCACACAAGCACATACAACATGAAATAAACACACCAACAAGGGGCTCAAACATCAAGGCTAGGCTTTAGTCGAGGGGTCATGTCAACCTCGACAAACAAGCCTCTGTATCAAGGTAAGGTTAGCTCTTAACCTTGACATTGAGAGTCAAGGTGAAGCCAGATGAAAGGTGAGTGAAGATGAGACTTCACAGCTCTTATCCCTGGTCAGGGAGAGCTTTAGACAATGAAGTGTGGGTCCAGAAAGTGGGAACCCTTCTACACTTAAGACTCTGACACAATTGTACAATGTACAAGATCTTGGGTTATTGTCCTCAATGCATCAACACAGTGGTGTGAGCAAAGGGACGACTCAACAGAATAGCTGGAGATAGATTGCATATCTCTTATATCCGCCAATTGCCTCATAGAGGTCTTTACCTGCTTGGGGACAAAAGTAAACAAGCACAAACATCGCCTCTTAAGGAGGACTTCAGACAGGTGCCTGGCCAAGTAACAGGCCAGGTCTTCCAGACTACATGGAGACAAGAATGTTATACCTCAGTGCAAATTGCTTATCAAGCAAAGCAAAGCAATATTAGCAACTAATGTACCTGAAATCAATCAAATACAATCAGTATACCAATCACAGAACTAAACAGCAAATGGTTCACAATTAACTATACACAGACAAACACAAGCCAATGCACCAAGGTGCAAGCCACTAAGGCTCAAAATCAAGTATCAAACCCTGCAAAACAAAGTCAAAATTAGCTATACACAAGTCACAAGTCAACTCCAATGGAAGCACATCATCAAGCATAGGCCATTTGTGCTATTAACCTGAAACACAACTCAAAAGTGAGATCACAAACCACTAGTCCAAGACTAGGGTCAAAAGGAGATGAAAAATCCAAAACAGCAAGTGAAAAATGATCAAAACCAAGATAAATCAATTAAGAAGAGAATCCAATTGGTCTCACATCAAAACTATGCACCAAATTCCTTTCATGCACAATTTAAGTCAAACTAGGCAAGTATGAACCACATATGAGCAAACAGAATGATCACAATCAAACAAATACCAAAACAGCTCAATAAATTCCACAAAAATTCAAGTCTAAACAGAACACATTCAATGAGCATCATGTCAAAGTTCATGATATTTGGACCAGTGGAAGTAAGGAAATTAAAATCAGGAATTCATGGTATGCAAAAATCAATCCAAACTAGGTCACAAAGTGTACATCAACTTCAAGCAAGAGCAAAACAGTGAAAACAAATGAGAAATGAATGGGACCAAAGCCAAAATGACATTGAACATGTTAAGAATCACTCCACCAAATTTCGTCTTCATATGATAAGGTATGAGAATTTCACAAGCCATGTAAGTTGATCACTCAAGAAAAGTTCACAAAATGGTAAACAGCAAACAAAAATACCCATCAAATAGGAAATTGATCAACAAATCCTACAAAAAATCATGGTGAAACTAGACATACAGATGTAATCACATGCAAAAATCCAGAGCAAAATACATTCAATAAGCATGGAAACAAAATTCATGAACATGGCATAACATAGTGTGACACACATCATCACACTCAACTTGAGCACATCATATCTATCAAACCAGGAACTCAAAATTAGCAAACTATACATCAAAATCACCAGGGAAGAGTCAAGAATAGCCATGTAAAATTTCACACATTTTGGAACAAGCATCATCATTTTATGAAGGAAATGGTAGAACATACACCTAAAGCATACATGTCCAAAATCATTAGGCAAAATCAAAAATCAATCAGGCACAACTTTGATTATCATACCTACAAAAACTAGAGAAAATTTGGAGATCAACACAAAAATCCTCATTCAATTTGGATCATCCAAGAATTATTTATGATTTTTAGAAGTTATGTGATGAAATGAAATTTTTATTTAAACATTCAAATGAAATTGAAAGGCGCGGATGGCAAAATGGTAAATACACGGAGCCAGGGACAAAACGCAAAGTTTTCATTTATTCAGTGGCCTCACGCGATTGGTTGAATCCAGCGGGAAACAAGAAATTCAAACTGGAATGGCAAAACACGGATCAAACAAGCATCTGCAGCTATTCTTCATCGTGTTCATCCAACAAATCTCCAGAAAATCCAAATGCACAAATCTTTCACCAAAATGAACAAATCCTATATGGTTGGAACCGTCTAAGCTAACACAATCACAATATCCACATGAAATTTCCTAATTCCTAGTGTACTGAACAGATCGAGCAAGAATAGGTTTTACATTCAAAATTCAATTCAAGATTTCTCTCTCAAATCTTAATGGATTCCAGTTCTACAAATCGCATTGCACTCTACAAACTAAGATCTATAAGAACCACATCTCAATTTCAGCAATGGCGAAGATCGATTTCTAACCTTCGAAGCTATGCAGGTCCTGATTTGGTGGATTCGAGCTGCAAATGATCAAAACAGATGATGCTTGCTGGTGTAGGAGGCGATTAGAACACGTGTTATAGCCCAATTATGCTCCAGGTTGTTGAATCTTCAAACTGCCATGGATGTGTTCTTACTTCAACAGTGGTAATTCCTTGATGCCTTGGCCATGATTTGGTGAAAACAGATCTACAATAGTACCTCTTGATGATGATTATCACAAGAGAAAACAAAAAGGATCAAGAAATTCAAAGGAAAGTTGAAAAAAAAGTGTGAAGAACTTTGGAGAGAATTTGAGATCTTGGTGAATTTTGGAGTTTGGATCTGAGAATTGTGATTGTGATTATGCATTTCTGTTACAATTAGGCCTTTATACCTCATGCTAATCCAAATGTTAATCTCAATTAAGCAAATTCAAGTGATTAGTGTAAAATGCATTTTTGTGATTTTTGGCCAAAATACCCTTTTCATTATGAAGTCAATGTATCAGTCCAAAATCAGTTCAAGCAAGTTCTAAATGTCATTCATGATGTGTTGGAATTGGTCCCAAGTGCAAATGGCTTGTAATTCACAAAATCACCTTTTCATGCCAAAAATGCAAATTAGTCCACTTGAAAAATGCCATTTTGCTATGATGATTTTTGATGAAATGTGATAATGCACCATGAAAGTTCATGTCAAATGTGGTTTTCTCAAAGAAAGATCACCCAATTTGGCCTTTCCATGTGAAAGTTATGGCACTTTGAATTTAGGCATTTTCTGAAAATGATTGGACCATATCTTGCCAACCACACATGAGAAATGAGTGTTCTTGGACTTTTTGGAAATGGGAGAACAAGATCTTCAACTTTCATGTTGGACAAAATTCCATTTGAAGCTTGTATGATGAAGTAATTTTGAGGAGCAAAACTTTCCATTTTGGGCAGTTGAAATTACAGGTCACCTGCCATTTTAGGAAAATTTTCATCTGACTTTATTTTCTTCAACCTTGATCTTTGGTATGTCAAATGAGACTTGTATGGACATGAATGAAGCCTTTCCATCCATCTCCCCCCTTCAAATCCATAAAATCAGGCACAGTTGACCACAGTTGACTACAGTTGACTTTTTAGGGTTTCTGAGGAAATTCAGCCTGACTGTTGAGCTTTGATCATCCAATCTTTGTCCAAACCACTTCACAATGATCAAATAATCACATGAACTTGATAAACCAACCTTAGGGCCTTGTCTCAATGGAAATGGCACATGCTTGCTTGTTTGACCTGATCTCCTGACCAGTTTGACCTAATTTGTCAGCTGGACTTGCACTTGGGCAAATGGCTATGCAATGTTATGCAATGGACTATGTTATGCTAATGATCTAATGATGAAAATGTATGTACAATGGTGTAGCACCTCAAATTTGCACCTACCATTATACATACATTTTCATATTAGGTCATAGCATATCATGGTCCATTGCATAGCATCTGCATTGTTTCAGTTGCCTCAAGTGCAAGACAGTCAAAGAATTAGGTCAAACTAATCTCCTGATCAGTCAACCAAGCAAGCAAAAGAATTTCTCATTGAACCAAGGCCCTAGGGTTTGTGCAACAAGTTCACATGGCTTGGAGGTCTATTTGAAGTATTTTGGTCAAGGATTGAAGGCTCAGAGGTCATCAGTTCATACACAGACAGTCAAAAGTCAAAAAAAAAGGTCAACTGTCAGTCAAAGCAATGGATGGTGGTCATTCTTGTGGAATTTGGGCACCATGGTCAATAATCAAGAGTTCATACAACTTGGGACATCATTTGAAGTCAAGTTCTCAAGGAATTAGGGTTTGGAAGTCATCAGTCAATGCACAATCAGGCAGAAACCCTAAAAGTCAACTGTTGGTCAACTGTCCATTTAATCAGTGATTTGATGATTGGAATTGGTTTGTGAGAGTTCATTCATGTCCAAATAGTCATCATACATCATGCCAAACACCATCATGGAAGAATTTGAAGCCAGATCAAAATTTCCCAAAATGGAAACTGGGCCTGTAACTGAAACTTACCAAAAATGGAAAGTTTTGATCCTCAAACTTACATCATGATACAAGCCTCAAATGAATTTTTGCCCAACATGAAAGTTGAAGATCTTGTTCTCCCATTTCCAAAAAGTCCTAGAACTCTCAATTCCCATGTGTGGTTGGCAAGTTATGATCGAATCGATTTCAGAAAATCTTGAACTTCAAAGGGCCATATCTCCCAAACCGTTTGGCCAAATTTGGTGGGGTTTTTTCCTACAAACCACATTTTTCATCCTCTTTCCAAAAATATAAATTTCATGACCCAAAACTTCACCAATCAAAATGGCATATTTTGACCTTTTTCATTTAAATATAAGTTTGACCAAGAGTTGACTTTTTGACTCAAACATTTTTTCAGCATTTGGCCAATTGGGACAGCTCATAAATAGCATTTTAAGTGTGTTTGCAAAGTCAAATTATGCAGCACATGTGAATCTATACTTGGTTACTTGAATTGTAAGAAAGGTACAAATACACCATGCTTGTCCTTGCTTTCCACAACCATGCCTTGGTACCTTCAAACAGCAATTATGCAGCAAGTTTTCTGCCATAGTAAGCCTCATTTGCAGCCTAAAATTAACAGCAAAACAAGAAGCCATGCTTAGTTGCTTAAGAATTGGAAAAAGGACATGTTTGTACCATACTTTCACAACCATACCTTGTACTCTCACAGCAGAATTTTCCCCCCAATTTTCTGTCATATTGCCACACAAGACAAGGGCTTGGCTAGCACTGTCACAAAAAGGCAGCTACAAACCACACACCATTGGCATTTCTCTTCAAAAAAAAAAAAAGACCTGTCACCATACTGCAGAAAAGGAGGAAACACCTTGGCAATTGCTCAAAAAAAAACCTAACCTGGCCTTGTACTGTCCAGCAGGCATTGTGCATTTAGCTGTCCTTTGAAATCCAATTGAAGCTGGCCAAACTCCACAGTTCCAACAAAACCTGCAAACCGCATTCATTCAAAGAGGGGGCCCTGCTATTTTTCCAAGGATTCTGTCCAAATCTCCAAAATCCAACCTTGCTTTGCAACCCAAAAAACTTTATCCTACTGTACAATTCAAAGAGACCATACCTTCATGAACCATAACTTTTGCTGTCAAGGACAATAGTATTAACAAAGCATGGCATTTTGATGACAGAGGCATATTGATCATTGTGAAGCAAAGGGGGCAAACCAACCATCTTACACTCATTTTACCAAAAACACTTTGATTTTTTTTTTCTCTTCTAAGGTCTGTCACAATACTGCAGCAGGAGAGGGAAAACCTTGGCAATTTCTCAAAACAGGACCTCCACACCATACTTGTACCATATGAGATAGCAGCTTTGATGATGTTTGCTTTTTCTGCATATTGAGGGAATAGCAGCAAGGGCAGAAAGGGGCATCACAAACTACTTTGGCCAAGGCAAATAGATTGGGCATTCTCATTCAAAAGACACACATTGCTTACCATTTGCATTCTGGCTGTCAAAAAAAAAGGGAGCACCAATCCTGCCACAAGACATCTCACAAACCACCATGCTTTTTCTGTCAATAAACATAATAGGCCACAGTGCAGCAGAAGGTCATGTTTGAATCTTGCCTTCACCTTGCTTTTCTGTCCAAACTCTGCAGCAAACACCCTTGGCACTGCATCCTCGAGACCTTACAAGCACAATAAGTTAACCTGGCCATGAAAAACCAGTCAAGAACCTCACCCTGCCATCCTGCATCTTAAAAGCTTACCTAAACCTTGCCTTGCCTTTGTCCATCTCAGTTTCTCATTAACAAACTCAACCTTGCCTTGCCTTTGTCCATCTCAGTTTCTCATTAACAAACTCAACCTTGCCTTGCCTTTGTCCATCTCAGTTTCTCATTAACAAACTAAACCTTGCCTTGCCTTTGTCCATCTCAGTGTCTCATTAACAAACTCAACCTTGTCACCAAAAAACAAAATTCACCTTGCTTTGGCCAAACTCCAAAACCTGTCCAAAACCAAGGTTGCCCAAACCCTGCATGAACCAAACTTGAAGCATTGCATTGTGACCACCAACATAACATGACTTAGCCTACATCACACAATCACCTTACACTCACCTTGGCATTCACTAAAAATCTGCCAACCCAACCAACTGCCAGCAGCGCCAAAACCTCACTTGCATTTTCCAACCAAAGCCTGGCCACTTACTTCTTTCTGTCAAAAAAGCATCAAAATTACAACAACAACAGTTACAGCAGCAACACCAACAGCCAATTTCATCTCATTCTCTAAAAATCCATCTTTGCATTTTTCAACTTTGACAGTCCATGATCTAAGCACTTCCAAGATGTCTTGAGCCATACCATCACCATTATCCATCATTGGCAAGTTGAAGGCTCATCTGTTTTGGCAAGGCATCACAAAACAACACCAAGAACACAAGCTGCCCTTCAAAAAAGGTATGGATTCGACCCTCCTATTTTCTCAAATTGACATATGCTTTAGAAAGTGCTTTCAATGCTGAGCATCATGATGCTTTCCTTTTTAAAAATAGTTGTGTATTCATGATGATACGATGAGATGAAGTTTGGTGCTTGAAAATGTTTCCCTTGATTTCTTGCTTTGTAGTTCAAATTAATAAAAATAGGGTTTGGATTGTTGTTGTATGATGTTTGATGAACACCATGGTATAACCAATTTCGATTTCTGGGCAAAATTGAGAAATCACGATTTGGGATGGTAGTGAACAGTGAAACCCTAAGCCAATTTTCCAGATTTTCTTCTGTTTCATGCGTGCATAGCCAACCACCAATAGGAACATTTCGTTCCTTGGCCCAAAACGGCGTCGTTCCGTTTAATGAGTTTCATATTTACAGCTTTGCCATTTTCTCCATATAAATTCAATTAATTTCTTCAATTATTTCATCAATCTTCCAAAAATCATAAAAGCTTCAATTTTAATCCAAATTGAATGGGATTTTTTGTGTTGTGTTCATCATGATCTCTACTTTTTTATCATTATTTTTCCAGAATTTTTGGATGGTTGGTTTTTAAATGGCCTTAGGGTTTGTGACATGTAACCAAATTTTGTACACTTTGCCAAATCAATTGTGAAATGATGAGAATGCATCCAATGGCTCCCAAATTTTTTGTGCTTAAACTAGACACATTCATGGTATAAAGTTTGTGGATTTCCCATTTGTGGTTTGCTGGTTATGATTTTTTGAAGTCATGTGTTACATTTGGTGCCATACCATGATCATGCATTTTCCCTAATTTTGTTCACATGCTTCCTTACATCCAAATGACCCCAAATTTTGCATGAACTTACTCTTGTATGTCTAGTTGACTTGTGAATTTTCTTGGATTTATTTGAACAATTTTCCATTTGTTTGAGATTTTTCTTCCCTTCCTAGTCAAATGTTGACTTTGTGTGACACATGTTCCCATTTCATTTGTGAAATTCTCATACTTTATTAGATGGACATGAAATTTGATATGTGATAACTAGACATCTCAAACTTGGCATTGGTGTTAATCTCATTCATTTCTCATCTGTTTTCAATTTGATATGATTTTTTGAAGTTGACCCATGCTTGTTGACTTTCTTTGTGCATGCTTGAATTTGGTTTGACATCATGATTTTCATTGACTGCCTTCCTCTCATCCAAATGGGATGAAATTTGACATGCATACCATGCTATGTGTTAGGGTTGATCATGATTTATTTGGTGATTTTTGGAAAATGTTTAAGGTTGCTTTTGAATTAAGTCTTGCTGTTGACCTCTATGGGTTTCTGTTTGCCCTACTTTGACCTAATTGGTTCATGAAATAATGGTAGTGATTGATATGAATGTGAACCCAATTGGTTTTGTTTCCTAATTGTTTGAACATGATTTTGGATACTTACCCCTTGCTGCTTTGACTTTCTTAATCTCTTTTGACCCTAGGCTTGCCCTAGTGGTCCTGTTACTCACCTTTGAGCTTGTGTTTTCAGGTTGACCATCAAATGGCCATTAAGACCAATTCATTTGACTGAGCTTGCTTAAATATCATTGTATAACCTCTTTGTTTTGTAGGTGGCTTGGCTCACATGCCCTAAGCCTTGTGCCTTGCACATCCATGTGCCTCTAATGGACAGTTGTTGTCTGTTTCTGTTTGTTTTGTTTGAAGTTGCATACTAACATCTGCTTGACTGTTTCAGGTGCTTTAGTTGCTTAGTTCTTTGTGAACTTTTTTGCTTTGCTTTGCTTCTATAAGCAATTTGCATTGAGGTATGTCTCTTTTACTTCATGTAGTCTGGAAGACCTGGCCTGTTACTTGGCCAGGCAACTGTCTGAAGTCCTCCTTAAGAGGCAATGTTTGTGGATGTTTAACTTTGTCCTTGCATAGAGTCAAAGTCCTCCTAAGTGAAGAGGCAATTGGTGGAAGGTAGGGATATGCAATCTATCCCCCACTATTCAGTGTGTCATCTGCTTTGCTCACACCACTGTGTTGATGCATTTCAGATACAAACCCAAGATCTTGTACAATTGTACAGTTGAGTCAGTTTTAAATGTGTAGAAGGGTTCCCACTTTCTGGACCCACACATTCTTGTCTTGAGCTCTCCCAGGCCAGGGATAAGAGCTGTGAGGTCTCATCCTCACTTCATCCTTTCATCTGCTTCACCTTAGCCCCTCAATGGCAAGGTTAAGAGCAACCCTCACCCCATTCCAGAGGTTTGTTTGTCGAGGTTGATATGACCCCTTGACTAAAACCTAACCCTTGTTTGAGCCACTTGTTTGTGTATAGCGTGTGCTATCTGTGCTTGTAGGATTGTTTGACTTGCTTCCTGTGCAAGTTAGGATAGTTTGACTTGCTTCCTGTGCAAGTTAGGATAGTTTGACTTGCTTCCTGTGCAAGTTAGGATTAGTTTAGACTTGCTTCCTGTGCAAGTTAGGTTTTGCTTGGCTTGCTTCCTGTGCAAGTTAAGTGTGTGTGGCTTGCTCCCTGTGTGAGCCATACTTAAGATAGGTTGGCCCTTGTGCCATTTAGCTAGAAACCTTAACTTAGGGTTGATTTGCATGATAACATCTAGGCTCGAGTCGAAGTCTCCCTAGTTGTGTCTCCCTCTGTTATCTGGTTAGGCTAGTCCTTTTTCCCTGCGTAGGGGAACTACATCGCCCTGATCTTCATACCAGATGAAGTATGTAGGCAGGAGATTGAGCTGATCTCTCCGGGCGCCCTTTTTCTTTTTGTGTGTGTTGTTTGACAGTTGCTAGGCTCGAGTGCCTGACTCCTTAGCAATTTGTCGCCTTTTCTTTCTTTTGTGTGTGTTGTCTGACCTTTGCTAGGCTCGAGTCTGTGACTCCTTAGCATTTGTTGTCTGTCTGTTTGTGTGTGCTTGACAGTTATAGGCTCGAGTCCCCGACTCCCTATTAACTTGTTGTGTTGTTGTGTGCTTGGAAGCTGATGTAAGTCCATCAAGTGGCATTTGGGTTCCAGTGTGCGTGTGTTTTGGTTCGGATGCTGATGTAAGTCCAGTGATTGGCAGTCGGGCTCCACGTTTGCCTTTGCCTGTGTTTGTTTGTGCGCGTGTCAGCCGAGCTACGAATGCTCTGATTCTTCTCTCGTCCGAGAAGATACGTATGCATAGGATGCGATATCCTAGCGAGCATGTGTCGTTTCCCCAGTCCGAACTACTTCGACTCTGATGTCTATGCCTGATAGACTAAGTAGGCCCAGGATGCGACATCCTGCCGAGTCAGTTTCAGTCAGTTTCTTGTGTCTCTTTCGGCCAGTGTGTGTGAGTAGTTGAGCAGTGTTTAGCAACCAATTTTCCTTTCTAGTGTGCGTGGATCCCGTAGAGTACTACGGATGCGTAGGGGTGCTAATACCTTCCCTTCGCATAACCGACTCCCGAACCCATCCTCTTTGGTCGCAAGACCATGTTCTTTCCCAGGTTTACTCTGAGCGTTTCCTTTCCCTATTTTGGGATAAATAACGCACGGTGGCGGCTCTGTTGTTCTTCTTTTCCCGCCGGTTTTTCGCGCGATGCGACAGCTGGCGACTCTGCTGGGGATATCTGGAGAAGTTGACCTGTGCTGGTCCATCTTCCCTGAGCGAGTCTCTCCTAGCGCTCTCTAGGTTAGGGTTTTGGTTGCTTTGTGCTGTGTTTATTTATTGCATTCATTATTTACTGTTTGCATTCATTGTCTATTGTTTGCATTTATGTTTGCATTAATGTTTGCATTTATTCATCTGTTCACCTGGCTGGTTGTTTGTTTCTCTCTGTGTGGGGGTGAAGAGTCAGTTGAGGTAAAAGGTCCAATACCCAGACCATGAGTGAAAATCTAGGATGATTAGGAATAGAGTGATTCATGGGAAGCGGGTGGTATGGCGCCACTTAGCGGAACATTGATATCACGAGCAGTTCAGACCCTGGTGGGATACTGTCGTTACATACTTCGGGTGTGTATATGATAGTATTTCTGCGAAAGGTTATTTATGCTGCGTTTCTCTCAGCTTTACCCTGGCCTAGACTGCACCTGTGAGTGGGGAAGGGTTATTTCATTACAGGTACCGTTGGTGACTCGGTTCTGTTGGTGACTTGGTTCTGTTGGTGACTTTGTGTTCAGACAGTGTTCAGTTAACCTTAAGTGGGATTTATGTTCCGATTTTGACTGAAGCTTCGACCTAGTATCAGAGATTGCACAACCAGCCAGTCCGGTCTGCATCATGTGCATCATAGCATATTTATTTTTCAAAAGAAACGCATTGAAAAAAAATATATATAAAAAAAAAAATCAAAAGAAAAAAAAAAGAAAGAAAAAACTAATCCCTGCATGCATATCATTTCTCAGGTACATTCCAGAGCTTGTTCACTGATAGAGATGGCAACAGTCCCAGAGCCAAAGCGAAAGACCTGTTCCTACAGTTTCCACCGTGAGCCGTTGACTCCGCTAGTTGAGTTGGGTAGCCTCGTGACAGACGATCGACTGAAGAGTTTTGTTGGGCGGTACGGAGATATCTTGACAGTATTGAAGACAGTAGTGGATCCAGTGCCTCTGCAGACACTACTTCAGTTTTATGACCCAGAGCTCAGATGCTTCACTTTCCAAGATTACCAGTTAGCACCTACTCTCGAGGAGTATTCTATCCTGTTGAGTATCCCTATTCAGCATCAGACTCCCTTCTTGGACGTTCCAAAGGAGGTCGACTTCAGATTGATTGCCAGAGCTCTCCGTTTGAGTGTTAAGGAGGTCGGTAAGAATTGGAAACCCTGTGGGGAAGTTGTAGGTCTGCCATTGAAGTTCCTGTTGAGAGTAGCCAGAGTTGAAGCAGAAAAGGGGAATTGGGAAGTTTTTCACGCACAGCTAGCTGCCATGATCTATGGGATCATCCTATTTCCCAGTATGCCAAATTTCATTGACTTCACTGCTATCAGCATTTTCATCAGAGGGAATCCAATCCCTACTCTTCTAGCTGATACTTACTATGCCATCCACAGTAGGCATGGTAGGGGTGGAGCCATCAGGTGCTGTCTACCTCTCCTATTCAAATGGTTCATGTCTCTTCTGCCAGCCAGTGGACCGTTTGTGGATACCCAGAGCACTCTGAAGTGGACTCAGAGGGTCATGTCGCTTACTTCCTACGACATCAGATGGCAGTCGTACCGGATGGATGTGAAGGATGTCATCATAAGTTGTGGTGAATTCCGGGGCGTGCCACTCATAGGGACCAGAGGTTGCATCAATTACAACCCAGTTCTTTCTCTTCGCCAGCTAGGTTTTGTTATGAGTGAAAGACCGCTCGAAGCAGAGATAGCTGAGAGTTTTTGTTTTGAGAAGAAGGATGACCCTGTTAGGTTGGAGCAGATAGGGAGAGCCTGGAGAGATGTGGGAGTGAAGGACGGATCCGTCTTGGGGAAGAAGTTTGCCGTTGCTATGCCCGATTACACTGATTGGGTCAAGAAGAGAGTGGAAACTTTGTTGTTACCCTATGATAGGATGGAGTCGTTGCAGGAGCAACCACCTTTGATCCTTGCTGATAGTGTGTCTGCTGAACACTATAAGCAAGCCCTAATGGAGAACCGCCGTTTGAGAGAGAAGGAGCAAGACGCTCAGATGGAGCTGTACAAAGCCAAAGCTGATAAGCTGCACTTGGCCCATCAACTCAGGGAGGTGCAAGGAGAGGATGCTAGCGGAGCAAGAGGTAAGAAGAGGTCATATGAGGAGATGGAGTCTATGTTAGATGTGGAGCATAGGGAATGTCTGAGGCTGCAGAGAGCAGAAGCCAGTTATCAGAAGAAGATCAGAGACTTGGAGAGGCAACTCAGAGACAAAGATGCTCAGTTGAAGAAAGAGATGGAGTTGAGACAGAAATCAGAGGACCACCTTGGAGGAGAAGTCTTGGAGCTGAGAAGACAGTTGAAAGAGAAGATTACCCCTCTACCAGATTGTGCAGAATGCTCACTGTTGATAGACCAGTGCCATTACCTGAAGACCCTCATTCCAGAAGACCGTCTGTCTTAGTTTGTACCCTTGTTTGTATTTTGTTGAGAATCACCTCCAGGCTTGTTGGATGGGATTCATTTGCGTGTAAGCCATCTCTTGGATCTTTTGTTAAGAATCACCTCCAGGCTTGTTGGATGGGATTCTCTTTCTTTGTACGTTGTTTATTCAGATATTCTGTTGACATTGGTTGTATGCCTTTTATCCTTATGTATATATAAGGATGTCAGCATTTCCTTGTATCTGTTTGTTCTCTTGTTGCTGCAGGTTGCCATCTTTTCAGGATGGGTCAGGCTCTTTGAATGCCTGAGAAATGAGCATATCATGTGCATCATACGCATCATTGGCATCATACTCATATCATTTTTGCATAACAGGTGTTCTTGATCGTGACTTCTCACTCTTGGTTCCTGTTCAGGCAGGATAGCTGATCAACGTCCGCACCGCTACTCAACAAGACTGAATCAACAGAGAAGTATGGATCAGTTTCAAGCAGAGTTGGCTGAGATGAAGGCTAGCATGGCCCAGTTTATGAATATGATGCAAGGGGTTGCGCAAGGTCAAGAAGAACTTCGAGCTATGGTTCAGAGACAAGAGGCTGCAAATCCACCGACCAACCATGCTCCGCCAGAGGGAGGTCCGGTCAATGATAACAATGTTGTTGCTGCTGTACCCGTCAACAACTATGCTGTAGGTGATGAGTTGGGGGGTATTCGAATCAACGGTCAACCTATTGTTCCAGATGCCGCTAATGCCAGAGTAGTCCGTGCTCCGGCCCGTAATCCTGTTCCGATTGTTGACAGACAAGAAGATATGTTCTCTCTGCTCAGTGAAGACGAAGACGTTCTGGGAAGGGTTAATGAGAGAGATCGTAAAGTTGAAGCTCTTGCTGAGAAGATCCGTGCTATGGAAAGTCAGAATTCTCTCGGTTTTGATGTTACTAATATGGGATTGGTTGAAGGTTTGAGAATCCCACACAAGTTCAAAGCACCGTCATTTGACAAATACAACGGTACTTCTTGCCCTCGCACCCATGTGCAGGCTTATTATCGAAAGATCTCTGCGTATACTGATGATGAAAAGATGTGGATGTATTTTTTCCAAGATAGTCTATCTGGGGCTTCTTTGGACTGGTACATGGAATTGAAGAGAGATTCTGTCCGCTGTTGGAGGGATCTGGGTGAGGCCTTTTTGAGGCAATACAAACACAACATGGACATGGCACCGAGCCGGACTCAGCTGCAGAGTCTTTGTCAGAAATCCGGAGAAAGCTTCAAGGAATATGCCCAGAGGTGGCGTGAGCTGGCCGCTAGAGTTCAACCCCCTATGCTGGAGAGGGAGCTGACAGACATGTTTATTGGTACTCTTCAAGGTGTGTTTATGGACCGGATGGGGAGCTGCCCGTTCGGTAGTTTTTCTGATGTTGTCATTTGTGGAGAAAGGACTGAGAGTCTAATCAAAGCTGGTAGGATCCATGACGCTGGTTCCTCGTCTTCATTAAAGAAACCCTTCTCTGGGGCACCTCGCCGTAGAGAAGGAGAGACCAATGCTGTACAGCACAGAGGGGGTGTGTACAGAACAAATGCTAACAGAGATCAATATCGTCCAGTAGCTGCAGTAACTATTCCGGCACCTCAACCTCGTCAACAACAACAACCAAGAGTTCAACAACCGCAACAACAACGACAGCAACGTCCTTTCCAGCCTAGGCAGAAATTGCAGGCTGATAGAAGATTTGATCCTCTGCCCATGTCCTACGCAGAGTTACTACCCGAACTACTCCGGTTAGGGTTTGTAGAGCTGCGTACGATGGCTACTCCGACAGTGCTGCCGCCCGGCTATGATGCTAATGTTAGATGTGACTTTCATTCTGGGGCACCAGGCCACCATACTGAGAAGTGTCGAGCTCTCCAGCACAAGGTTCAAGATTTGATCGATGCCAAGGCGATCAACTTCGCTCCAGTGCCTAACGTCGTAAACAACCCTATGCCTCAGCATGGTGGGCATAGAGTGAACAATATTGAAGGGAAAGAAGCTGAAGATCTGGTTGTTAATGTTGATGATGTTCAGACTTCTCTGCTAGTCGTAAAGGGACGTCTGCTGAAGGGGGGTGTCTACCCGGGCTGTGATGAGGATTGTTTGGGCTGTGCAGAATCTGAGAATGGTTGCGACCAGTTGAGGACCGGTATCCAGGGTATGATGGATGAGGGTTGTTTGCAATTCAGTAGGGCTGTAAAAGATCGTGGAACAGCGTCAACTATCACCATTTACTTTAAACCGTCTGAAGAACGTGGACAAAGGGTCGTCAGGGCACCTGCAACGACTGGTACCCCAGTTACCATCCCCGTGCCTGTAACCATCAGTGTTCCAACTACTACTGCTGCGTCTGGAAGAAGGGCTGTTGAGAATAGTAGAGCCGTGCCATGGAAGTATGATAATGCTCACCGCAGTTACAGAAGGGCTGAAAGTCAGACAAGACCAGCGAATCAAACTCCAGTGACAATTGGTTTACCGAATAGAGTTCCTGCAACTGTTGGTCCGGCTGTGGATAATGTAGGGGGTCCAGGAGGTTTTACCAGAAGCGGTCGTCTGTTCGCACCGCAGCCTTTGAGGGACAATAATGCTGAGGCTCTCGCCAGAGCAAAGGGTAAGCAAGCTGTGATTGAGGAAGAACCTGTCCAGAAGGAAGCGCCCGAGGGCTCATTTGAGAAAGACGTGGAGGAGTTCATGAAGATAATCAAGAAGAGTGACTACAAGATTGTGGATCAGTTGAATCAGACTCCGTCCAAGATTTCTATACTTTCACTATTGATGTGCTCTGAGGCACACCGTAATGCCTTGCTGAAGATGTTGAATTTGGCTTACGTGCCTCAGGAGATTTCTGTCAATCAACTGGAGGGTGTGATGGCCAATGTGAGCACCAGACATGGTGTAGGTTTCACTAACCTGGACTTACCACCTGAAGGGCGAAACCATAACAAAGCCTTGCACATCACCATGGAGTGCAAGGGGGCAGTGTTGTCTCATGTATTGGTAGACACCGGGTCGTCGCTGAATGTGTTGCCTAAGCAGATTCTGAGGAAGATTGATGCGGAAGGGTTCGTGCTTAATCCCAGTGATCTGATCGTTCGTGCTTTCGACGGATCCAAACGTTCTGTGTGTGGAGAAGTTACCTTGCCTGTGAAGATAGGTCCCGAAGTATTCGATATCATCTTCTATGTTATGGACATCCAGCCCGCATATAGTTGTTTATTGGGGCGTCCATGGATTCATGCAGCAGGGGCAGTCTCGTCGACTCTCCATCAAAAACTCAAGTATGTCTGGAACGGTCAGATTGTGACTGTGTGCGGTGAAGAAGAGATTCTGGTGAGTCATCTATCCTCGTTCAAATATGTTGAGGTGGACGGCGAGATCCACGAAACCTTATGCCAGGCGTTTGAGACTGTGGCTCTTGAGAAAGTGGCGTACGCTGAGCAGAGGAGGCCAGGTGTTTCAATCACTTCTTACAAGCAGGCTAAGGAGGTCGTTGATTCCGGTAAAGCTGAAGGCTGGGGCAAGATGGTGGATTTGCCAGTTAAAGAAGACAAATTTGGCGTTGGTTACGAGCCTCTCCGAGCGGAGCAGAATGGTCAAGCGGGTCCGAGTACCTTTACCAGCGCTGGGCTGATGAATCATGGCGACGTCTCTGCAACCGGTAGTGAAGACTGTGACAGTGACTGTGATTTGGACAACTGGGTTCGCCCGTGTGCACCAGGGGGGTCTATCAACAACTGGACGGCTGAAGAAGTGGTTCAAGTTACTCTTCTGACAGAGTAATTTTCTGTTGTTTTGTCATTTTGCATGAAAATCCTACGTTCTGCCCAAGGCGTAGTGATTCATTTTTGTAGGGCCTCATCATGTTTTAATGATTATCATTAATGAAGGACATTTTTTGAACAAATTTTGTGATCCCTGTCTTTCTGTTTTCTGTTTTCACTTTTTTTCAAAACAATAAAAATGGCAATGTTTTTTGTTTTTGTGACTTTATTGAACTCTTTTTCTAAAACAAAGCATCAAACATGCAGAAGCGATCTTATGGCATTCACTATGAACAGTTCTGTTATGGCTCAGTATGATTTCGATAATCCCATCTACCAAGCTGAAGAGGAGAGTGAGGAAGACTGTGAACTCCCTGCAGAATTGGCCAGATTACTGAAGCAGGAGGAAAGGGTCATCCAACCTCATCAGGAGGAGTTGGAAACTGTTAATCTGGGTACTGAGGACGACAAAAGAGAGATCAAGATTGGGGCTGCTTTAGAGGACTCTGTCAAGAGGAGGCTGATTGAGATGCTGAGAGAATATGTGGAGGTATTCGCCTGGTCATATCAAGATATGCCTGGTTTAGATACAGACATTGTGATGCATCGATTACCTCTTAGGGAAGGATGTCCTTCAGTCAAGCAGAAGCTTCGTAGAACGAGTCCTGACATGGCAACTAAGATCAAAGAAGAGGTTCAAAAGCAGTGGGATGCAGGTTTTCTGGCTGTTACCAGTTATCCACCGTGGGTGGCCAACATCGTTCCTGTGCCGAAGAAGGATGGTAAAGTCAGAATGTGTGTCGATTACCGGGATTTGAATAGAGCGAGTCCGAAAGATGATTTCCCATTACCTCACATTGATGTATTGGTTGATAATACGGCTCAATCCTCGGTATTCTCTTTCATGGATGGTTTCTCCGGATATAATCAGATCAAGATGGCGCCAGAGGACATGGAAAAGACGACATTCATTACACCTTGGGGCACGTTCTGCTATAAAGTGATGCCATTTGGGCTGAAGAATGCTGGTGCTACCTATCAGAGGGCAATGACGACTCTCTTTCATGACATGATGCACAAAGAGATTGAAGTGTACGTAGACGATATGATTGCAAAGTCGCAGACAGAAGAGGAGCACTTGGTCAATTTGCAGAAGCTGTTTGATCGGTTGAGAAAGTTCAAGCTGAGGTTGAATCCGAACAAGTGTACGTTTGGGGTGAGATCAGGGAAGCTGTTAGGCTTCATTGTCAGTGAGAAAGGGATTGAGGTTGATCCAGCAAAAGTCAAAGCTATTCAAGAGATGCCTGAACCGAAAACGGAGAAGCAAGTCCGTGGGTTTTTAGGGAGGTTGAACTACATTGCAAGGTTCATATCTCATCTAACTGCTACGTGTGAACCAATTTTCAAACTGCTTAGAAAGAATCAAGCGATCAAGTGGAATGATGATTGTCAGAAAGCTTTTGACAAGATAAAGGAGTATTTACAGAAACCTCCAATCCTTATACCTCCAGTTCCAGGGAGACCTCTGATCATGTACCTGTCAGTGACTGAGAACTCGATGGGGTGTGTATTGGGACAGCATGACGAGTCTGGTCGAAAAGAGCATGCCATATACTACCTTAGCAAAAAGTTTACCGACTGTGAAACAAGATATTCACTGCTCGAGAAAACTTGCTGTGCTTTGGCCTGGGCTGCTCGCCGACTGAGACAGTATATGTTGAACCATACTACCTTATTGATTTCTAAGATGGATCCAGTAAAGTATATCTTTGAGAAGCCGGCTCTCACCGGACGTGTTGCCCGTTGGCAGATGATTTTAACAGAATACGACATTCAGTACACGTCTCAGAAGGCCATCAAAGGTAGTATTCTGTCAGACTATCTCGCCGAACAACCGATTGAAGATTATCAGCCTATGATGTTCGAGTTCCCTGATGAAGATATCATGTATCTTAAGATGAAAGATTGCGAAGAGCCTCTTGTCGAGGAAGGACCGGACCCGGATGACAAATGGACACTGATGTTTGATGGGGCTGTGAATATGAACGGTAACGGTGTTGGGGCAGTGTTGATCAATCCTAAAGGTGCTCATATACCTTTTTCTGCCAGATTGACGTTTGACGTCACCAACAACGAAGCTGAGTATGAGGCTTGTATCATGGGGATAGAAGAAGCCATTGATCTGAGGATCAAAACTCTTGATATATTTGGAGATTCCGCTCTAGTGGTCAATCAAGTCAATGGAGATTGGAATACGAACCAGCCGCATTTGATTCCGTATAGAGATTACACCAGAAGAATACTGACGTTCTTCAAGAGGGTGAAGTTGTATCATGTCCCCCGGGATGAGAATCAAATGGCTGATGCCTTGGCTACTTTGTCATCTATGATCAAAGTTCATTGGTGGAATCATGTGCCACATGTTGCGGTGAATCGACTCGAGAGGCCTGCGTATGTGTTTGCAGCCGAGTCTGTTGTGATTGATGAGAAGCCGTGGTATTATGACATCAAGAGCTTCCTCAAGACTCAGGAGTATCCTGAAGGTGCGTCGAAGAATGACAAGAAAACCCTGAGAAGGCTAGCTGGAAGCTTCTATTTGAATCAGGATGATGTGTTGTATAAGAGAAACTTTGACATGGTCTTGCTCAGATGCGTGGACAGACCCGAGGCGGACATGTTAATGCAGGAAGTTCATGAAGGTTCCTTCGGTACCCATGCCGGCGGACATGCAATGGCTAAGAAATTGTTGAGAGCGGGCTATTACTGGATGACTATGGAATCCGATTGTTTCAAGTATGCTCGGAAGTGCCATAAGTGTCAAATCTATGCTGATAAGGTGCATGTACCACCAAGCCCTCTGAATGTCATGAATTCGCCTTGGCCGTTTGCCATGTGGGGCATTGATATGATTGGGAAGATTGAGCCTACTGCTTCGAATGGACATCGCTTCATCTTGGTTGCGATCGACTATTTCACCAAGTGGGTGGAAGCAGCTTCCTATGCTAACGTTACCAAACAAGTGGTTACCCGGTTCATCAAGAAAGAAATCATCTGTCGTTACGGAGTTCCTGAAAGAATCATCACTGACAATGGTTCGAATCTCAACAACAAGATGATGAAAGAGCTTTGTAAAGATTTCAAGATTGAACATCACAACTCTTCTCCTTACAGACCGAAGATGAATGGTGCTGTAGAAGCAGCGAACAAGAATATCAAGAAGATTGTGCAGAAGATGGTCGTTACGTACAAAGATTGGCATGAGATGCTGCCTTTCGCTTTGCATGGGTACCGTACCTCAGTACGTACGTCGACCGGGGCAACCCCTTACTCCCTTGTGTATGGTATGGAAGCTGTCCTACCTGTTGAAGTGGAGATTCCTTCTCTGAGAGTTTTATTGGATGTCAAGTTGGACGAAGCCGAGTGGATTCGAACAAGGTTTAACGAGTTGAGCCTTATCGAGGAGAGACGGCTAGCAGCTGTATGTCATGGACAGTTGTATCAGCGAAGGATGAAGCGAGCCTTTGATCAGAAAGTGCGTCCTCGAAGTTATCAGATCGGTGATCTAGTTTTGAAGAGGATCCTCCCTCCCGGTACAGATAACAGGGGCAAGTGGACTCCTAATTATGAAGGTCCGTATGTTGTGAAGAAGGTATTCTCTGGTGGAGCCTTGATGCTTACAACTATGGATGGTGAAGATTTTCCGTCTCCTGTCAACTCAGATGTAGTCAAAAAATACTTCGCATAAATTGACCCGCTGGACAAAAAGAAAAAATAGTCCAGGCAAAAAAAGGGCATCCCGGCGAACCAAAAAAACAGAAAGAAAAGGTTCGGGCAAAAATTAGGGATAAAAATAAAGAATTTGTACACCCGGTAAGTCGAAAACCCGCAAGGGCGACTTAGGCAAAAATGGGTATCCCGGTGGATAGAAAACCCGAAAGGGCGATCCAGGCAAAAATTAGGGATTAAAGCGAAGACTACAGTCTGAGTTGTCTGTACTTCATCAAGCTTTGTCGTCTGCCATCTCGAAAGATGTGATCCGTCCAGTCATTCTTCTCAGAAAGCAAGGAGTTGGGAGGAAAACTGATGATCTGTGAGTTATAACAGAATTGGGAAATAGTGGATGCCGTGTCCACGTTGCCATTAGGATAGGATTTTCCTTTTGTACGCAATTACCTCTTTCTAGGAATTGCTTCCTAATGTATTTGCCTCTTCAGGCACATTTTCAATCAATAAAAATCGTTATTCAGATAAATAGCTCTTGTTTTTATTTTTACTGTTTTGTTTGCAAAATGTCCGAATTTTTGATAAGCATTGCATATAAAAAACATGAAGGCTACACAACAATGTGCAGAAAGATAAAACATTTGAAAATCATTTTGAATGTTGAGGACACTCGAGCGTATCTTGTCCATGTACCCCCTGGGGGCATTTTGTTGTGCTGTTTTCAGGTTGGCATCTGTGAGGACGTTTCCTCAGCAGATATTTTCCCCAAGCAAGTTTGGAAGCTATCAGAGCTATGTTCCCCTGCGAAGACGTCTGTGGATAGTGCCTTCTATTCCCCAACAGATCTAAGGATTGCCTATCCTCAACAGGCCTGTATTTTCCATTTCCTCCCCGAGTGAGGCGGGTTCATTGGAGTTCATCTCCAGCATTTATTTTATCTGTGGACTGAAGGATATCCCCAGCGGAGTTGACCTTTCTCCAGCAGCAGTACTTTTCTTCAAACATGAGTGTGAAGTCGCTTTACCATTCCTCAAGCAGAGTTCCCCGCAGAGTATTTCCCCAAGAGAAGTCTCCCCACAGAGTCAGAGTATCTGATCATTTCGGCTCCCTAGCCAGGGTTCATTTGCATTTTGCATGTAGTAATCATTGCATCCTCAAAAATTGCGTAGCATTCCCATTCAATATGGAGCATTACGCCATAGAAAAATTCAAACATATGCATTCATGTGTTAACTTCACCAGACCGTATCCCCGGCAGAGGCGGGTCATTTCATTCAACATCAGCACAGCAAGACTGCTACAGTTGCTCTTGACAGCATTCAGAATTGTTTATTCCCCACCGAGGTTTATTTCCTCACCCGATGGTGACAGAGGTTTATTTCCTCACCCGATGGTGACAGAGGTTTATTTCCTCACCCGATGGTGACAGAGGTTTATTTCCTCACCCGATAGTGACAGAGGTTTATTTCCTCACACGATGGTGACAGAAGGTTTGTTTCTCCCTAGTGAGACCCCCAGCAAGTGATCAGCCTTGCCTCAGCATATCCCAGATATTGTACTTTGTGATACTAGTCAGTGTCATGCTAGCACCCACGTGTGTTTTCTTTGTTAGGTGTCGGTAAACACCATTATTTCGGTGTCTGTAAACATCGGATATTCTCCAGTCATCAGTAAATGTCTGGTCATTTTTTTGATGTCGGTAAACATCATCTTTCGATGTCGGTAAACATCGAGTCTCACCCAGTCATCGGTAAATGTCTGGTCATTTTTTGGTGTCGGTAAACGCCATTGTTTCGGTGTCGGTAAACATCGAGTCTCACCCAGTCATCAGTAAATGTCTGGTCATCATTTTTGGTGTCGGTAAACACCATTGTTTCGGTGTCGGTAAACATCGAGTCTTTTCCTCAGTCATCGGTAAATGTCTGATAATCCCCAACTAGAAATCCCCAGTAGAGTCATCTGTAAATGTCCTATCTGGTTTCCGGTTGCGAATATTTGTTTGTATCTCCCCAATTAATTTCTCATTCCCAGTCATCGGTAAATGTCTGGTCATTTCTTTTGATGTCGGTAAACATCATCTTTCGATGTCGGTAAACATCATCTTTCGATGTCGGTAAACATCGAGTCTCATCCCAGTCCTCGGTAAATGTCTGGTCATTCTTTTTGATGTCGGTAAACAACATCTTTCGATGTCGGTAAACATCGAGTCTCTCCCCAGTCATCGGTAAATGTCTGGTCATGCTTTGTTTCCTTGTTAACAAAATCGAGATCCCCAGAAGTCGTCGGTAAACGTCTTGTCTGATTACACCACAAAGATTCTGTTCCTCCCCAAGTGGAGATGCCATCGGTAAATGGCCCAGTTTTCTTCGATATCGGTAAATATCGAATTCCCAGTTGCAGCAGCCATCGGTAAATGGTCTTGCTAAGTTGACATCGGTAAATGCCAAGTTTCTTTGAAGCCACCATCGGTAAATGGTCTTGCTTCCTTTCTACATCAAAATCTGTTTCCCCCAGCCGCCATCGGTAAATGGTCGTGCTAAAAGTTGATATCGGTAAATATCAAGGTCCAAGTTTTAACCATCGGTAAATGGTTTTGTTTTTCAGAAGTTTATTTTCTTCAGCCACCATCGGTAAATGGTCTCGCTGAAGTTGATATCGGTAAACATCAAAGTTCCAGTTTCTAACCATCGGTAAATGGTTTTGTTTTTCTGAAGCTGTCAATTGCAGTCGTCATCGGTAAATGACATGGTTCTTTGGTATCATATCCAGTCTGTGCAAATTCTACGGTTCTTTGGTATTCAATCCCTGTTTACCCTGAAAGTCTGACAGCCATTGCTATCATCCGTTCGGGTTCCCAGCTGATTGAATAGGGGCAGCTGTAGCACCTCAAATTTGCACCTACCATTATACATACATTTTCATATTAGGTCATAGCATATCATGGTCCATTGCATAGCATCTGCATTGTTTCAGTTGCCTCAAGTGCAAGACAGTCAAAGAATTAGGTCAAACTAATCTCCTGATCAGTCAACCAAGCAAGCAAAAGAATTTCTCATTGAACCAAGGCCCTAGGGTTTGTGCAACAAGTTCACATGGCTTGGAGGTCTATTTGAAGTATTTTGGTCAAGGATTGAAGGCTCAGAGGTCATCAGTTCATACACAGACAATCAAAAGTCAAAAAAAAAGGTCAACTGTCAGTCAAAGCAATGGATGGTGGTCATTCTTGTGGAATTTGGGCACCATGGTCAATAATCAAGAGTTCATACAACTTGGGACATCATTTGAAGTCAATTTCTCAAGGAATTAGGGTTTGGAAGTCATCAGTCAATGCACAATCAGGCAGAAACCCTAAAAGTCAACTGTTGGTCAACTGTCCATTTAATCAGTGATTTGATGATTGGAATTGGTTTGTGAGAGTTCATTCATGTCCAAATAGTCATCATACATCATGCCAAACACCATCATGGAAGAATTTGAAGCCAGATCAAAATTTCCCAAAATGGAAACTGGGCCTGTAACTGAAACTTACCAAAAATGGAAAGTTTTGATCCTCAAACTTACATCATGATACAAGCCTCAAATGAATTTTTGCCCAACATGAAAGTTGAAGATCTTGTTCTCCCATTTCCAAAAAGTCCTAGAACTCTCAATTCCCATGTGTGGTTGGCAAGTTATGATCGAATCGATTTCAGAAAATCTTGAACTTCAAAGGGCCATATCTCCCAAACCGTTTGGCCAAATTTGGTGGGGTTTTTTCCTACAAACCACATTTTTCATCCTCTTTCCAAAAATATAAATTTCATGACCCAAAACTTCACCAATCAAAATGGCATATTTTGACCTTTTTCATTTAAATATAAGTTTGACCAAGAGTTGACTTTTTGACTCAAACATTTTTTCAGCATTTGGCCAATTGGGACAGCTCATAAATAGCATTTTAAGTGTGTTTGCAAAGTCAAATTATGCAGCACATGTGAATCTATACTTGGTTACTTGAATTGTAAGAAAGGTACAAATACACCATGCTTGTCCTTGCTTTCCACAACCATGCCTTGGTACCTTCAAACAGCAATTATGCAGCAAGTTTTCTGCCATAGTAAGCCTCATTTGCAGCCTAAAATTAACAGCAAAACAAGAAGCCATGCTTAGTTGCTTAAGAATTGGAAAAAGGACATGTTTGTACCATACTTTCACAACCATACCTTGTACTCTCACAGCAGAATTTTCCCCCCAATTTTCTGTCATATTGCCACACAAGACAAGGGCTTGGCTAGCACTGTCACAAAAAGGCAGCTACAAACCACACACCATTGGCATTTCTCTTCAAAAAAAAAAAAGACCTGTCACCATACTGCAGAAAAGGAGGAAACACCTTGGCAATTGCTCAAAAAAAAACCTAACCTGGCCTTGTACTGTCCAGCAGGCATTGTGCATTTAGCTGTCCTTTGAAATCCAATTGAAGCTGGCCAAACTCCACAGTTCCAACAAAACCTGCAAACCGCATTCATTCAAAGAGGGGGCCCTGCTATTTTTCCAAGGATTCTGTCCAAATCTCCAAAATCCAACCTTGCTTTGCAACCCAAAAAACTTTATCCTACTGTACAATTCAAAGAGACCATACCTTCATGAACCATAACTTTTGCTGTCAAGGACAATAGTATTAACAAAGCATGGCATTTTGATGACAGAGGCATATTGATCATTGTGAAGCAAAGGGGGCAAACCAACCATCTTACACTCATTTTACCAAAAACACTTTGATTTTTTTTTTCTCTTCTAAGGTCTGTCACAATACTGCAGCAGGAGAGGGAAAACCTTGGCAATTTCTCAAAACAGGACCTCCACACCATACTTGTACCATATGAGATAGCAGCTTTGATGATGTTTGCTTTTTCTGCATATTGAGGGAATAGCAGCAAGGGCAGAAAGGGGCATCACAAACTACTTTGGCCAAGGCAAATAGATTGGGCATTCTCATTCAAAAGACACACATTGCTTACCATTTGCATTCTGGCTGTCAAAAAAAAAGGGAGCACCAATCCTGCCACAAGACATCTCACAAACCACCATGCTTTTTCTGTCAATAAACATAATAGGCCACACTGCAGCAGAAGGTCATGTTTGAATCTTGCCTTCACCTTGCTTTTCTGTCCAAACTCTGCAGCAAACACCCTTGGCACTGCATCCTCGAGACCTTACAAGCACAATAAGTTAACCTGGCCATGAAAAACCAGTCAAGAACCTCACCCTGCCATCCTGCATCTTAAAAGCTTACCTAAACCTTGCCTTGCCTTTGTCCATCTCAGTTTCTCATTAACAAACTCAACCTTGCCTTGCCTTTGTCCATCTCAGTTTCTCATTAACAAACTCAACCTTGCCTTGCCTTTGTCCATCTCAGTTTCTCATTAACAAACTAAACCTTGCCTTGCCTTTGTCCATCTCAGTGTCTCATTAACAAACTCAACCTTGTCACCAAAAAACAAAATTCACCTTGCTTTGGCCAAACTCCAAAACCTGTCCAAAACCAAGGTTGCCCAAACCCTGCATGAACCAAACTTGAAGCATTGCATTGTGACCACCAACATAACATGACTTAGCCTACATCACACAATCACCTTACACTCACCTTGGCATTCACTAAAAATCTGCCAACCCAACCAACTGCCAGCAGCGCCAAAACCTCACTTGCATTTTCCAACCAAAGCCTGGCCACTTACTTCTTTCTGTCAAAAAAGCATCAAAATTACAACAACAACAGTTACAGCAGCAACACCAACAGCCAATTTCATCTCATTCTCTAAAAATCCATCTTTGCATTTTTCAACTTTGACAGTCCATGATCTAAGCACTTCCAAGATGTCTTGAGCCATACCATCACCATTATCCATCATTGGCAAGTTGAAGGCTCATCTGTTTTGGCAAGGCATCACAAAACAACACCAAGAACACAAGCTGCCCTTCAAAAAAGGTATGGATTCGACCCTCCTATTTTCTCAAATTGACATATGCTTTAGAAAGTGCTTTCAATGCTGAGCATCATGATGCTTTCCTTTTTAAAAATAGTTGTGTATTCATGATGATACGATGAGATGAAGTTTGGTGCTTGAAAATGTTTCCCTTGATTTCTTGCTTTGTAGTTCAAATTAATAAAAATAGGGTTTGGATTGTTGTTGTATGATGTTTGATGAACACCATGGTATAACCAATTTCGATTTCTGGGCAAAATTGAGAAATCACGATTTGGGATGGTAGTGAACAGTGAAACCCTAAGCCAATTTTCCAGATTTTCTTCTGTTTCATGCGTGCATAGCCAACCACCAATAGGAACATTTCGTTCCTTGGCCCAAAACGGCGTCGTTCCGTTTAATGAGTTTCATATTTACAGCTTTGCCATTTTCTCCATATAAATTCAATTAATTTCTTCAATTATTTCATCAATCTTCCAAAAATCATAAAAGCTTCAATTTTAATCCAAATTGAATGGGATTTTTTGTGTTGTGTTCATCATGATCTCTACTTTTTTATCATTATTTTTCCAGAATTTTTGGATGGTTGGTTTTTAAATGGCCTTAGGGTTTGTGACATGTAACCAAATTTTGTACACTTTGCCAAATCAATTGTGAAATGATGAGAATGCATCCAATGGCTCCCAAATTTTTTGTGCTTAAACTAGACACATTCATGGTGATTTTGGTATAAAGTTTGTGGATTTCCCATTTGTGGTTTGCTGGTTATGATTTTTTGAAGTCATGTGTTACATTTGGTGCCATACCATGATCATGCATTTTCCCTAATTTTGTTCACATGCTTCCTTACATCCAAATGACCCCAAATTTTGCATGAACTTACTCTTGTATGTCTAGTTGACTTGTGAATTTTCTTGGATTTATTTGAACAATTTTCCATTTGTTTGAGATTTTTCTTCCCTGCCTAGTCAAATGTTGACTTTGTGTGACACATGTTCCCATTTCATTTGTGAAATTCTCATACTTTATTAGATGGACATGAAATTTGATATGTGATAACTAGACATCTCAAACTTGGCATTGGTGTTAATCTCATTCATTTCTCATCTGTTTTCAATTTGATATGATTTTTTGAAGTTGACCCATGCTTGTTGACTTTCTTTGTGCATGCTTGAATTTGGTTTGACATCATGATTTTCATTGACTGCCTTCCTCTCATCCAAATGGGATGAAATTTGACATGCATACCATGCTATGTGTTAGGGTTGATCATGATTTATTTGGTGATTTTTGGAAAATGTTTAAGGTTGCTTTTGAATTAAGTCTTGCTGTTGACCTCTATGGGTTTCTGTTTGCCCTACTTTGACCTAATTGGTTCATGAAATAATGGTAGTGATTGATATGAATGTGAACCCAATTGGTTTTGTTTCCTAATTGTTTGAACATGATTTTGGATACTTACCCCTTGCTGCTTTGACTTTCTTAATCTCTTTTGACCCTAGGCTTGCCCTAGTGGTCCTGTTACTCACCTTTGAGCTTGTGTTTTCAGGTTGACCATCAAATGGCCATTAAGACCAATTCATTTGACTGAGCTTGCTTAAATATCATTGTCTAACCTCTTTGTTTTGTAGGTGGCTTGGCTCACATGCCCTAAGCCTTGTGCCTTGCACATCCATGTGCCTCTAATGGACAGTTGTTGTCTGTTTCTGTTTGTTTTGTTTGAAGTTGCATACTAACATCTGCTTGACTGTTTCAGGTGCTTTAGTTGCTTAGTTCTTTGTGAACTTTTTTGCTTTGCTTTGCTTCTATAAGCAATTTGCATTGAGGTATGTATCTTTTACTTCATGTAGTCTGGAAGACCTGGCCTGTTACTTGGCCAGGCAACTGTCTGAAGTCCTCCTTAAGAGGCAATGTTTGTGGATGTTTAACTTTGTCCTTGCATAGAGTCAAAGTCCTCCTAAGTGAAGAGGCAATTGGTGGAAGGTAGGGATATGCAATCTATCCCCCACTATTCAGTGTGTCATCTGCTTTGCTCACACCACTGTGTTGATGCATTTCAGATACAAACCCAAGATCTTGTACAATTGTACAGTTGAGTCAGTTTTAAATGTGTAGAAGGGTTCCCACTTTCTGGACCCACACATTCTTGTCTTGAGCTCTCCCAGGCCAGGGATAAGAGCTGTGAGGTCTCATCCTCACTTCATCCTTTCATCTGCTTCACCTTAGCCCCTCAATGGCAAGGTTAAGAGCAACCCTCACCCCATTCCAGAGGTTTGTTTGTCGAGGTTGATATGACCCCTTGACTAAAACCTAACCCTTGTTTGAGCCACTTGTTTGTGTATAGCGTGTGCTATCTGTGCTTGTAGGATTGTTTGACTTGCTTCCTGTGCAAGTTAGGATAGTTTGACTTGCTTCCTGTGCAAGTTAGGATAGTTTGACTTGCTTCCTGTGCAAGTTAGGATTAGTTTAGACTTGCTTCCTGTGCAAGTTAGGTTTTGCTTGGCTTGCTTCCTGTGCAAGTTAAGTGTGTGTGGCTTGCTCCCTGTGTGAGCCATACTTAAGATAGGTTGGCCCTTGTGCCATTTAGCTAGAAACCTTAACTTAGGGTTGATTTGCATGATAACATCTAGGCTCGAGTCGAAGTCTCCCTAGTTGTGTCTCCCTCTGTTATCTGGTTAGGCTAGTCCTTTTTCCCTGCGTAGGGGAACTACATCGCCCTGATCTTCATACCAGATGAAGTATGTAGGCAGGAGATTGAGCTGATCTCTCCGGGCGCCCTTTTTCTTTTTGTGTGTGTTGTTTGACAGTTGCTAGGCTCGAGTGCCTGACTCCTTAGCAATTTGTCGCCTTTTCTTTCTTTTGTGTGTGTTGTCTGACCTTTGCTAGGCTCGAGTCTGTGACTCCTTAGCATTTGTTGTCTGTCTGTTTGTGTGTGCTTGACAGTTATAGGCTCGAGTCCCCGACTCCCTATTAACTTGTTGTGTTGTTGTGTGCTTGGAAGCTGATGTAAGTCCATCAAGTGGCATTTGGGTTCCAGTGTGCGTGTGTTTTGGTTCGGATGCTGATGTAAGTCCAGTGATTGGCAGTCGGGCTCCACGTTTGCCTTTGCCTGTGTTTGTTTGTGCGCGTGTCAGCCGAGCTACGAATGCTCTGATTCTTCTCTCGTCCGAGAAGATACGTATGCATAGGATGCGATATCCTAGCGAGCATGTGTCGTTTCCCCAGTCCGAACTACTTCGACTCTGATGTCTATGCCTGATAGACTAAGTAGGCCCAGGATGCGACATCCTGCCGAGTCAGTTTCAGTCAGTTTCTTGTGTCTCTTTCGGCCAGTGTGTGTGAGTAGTTGAGCAGTGTTTAGCAACCAATTTTCCTTTCTAGTGTGCGTGGATCCCGTAGAGTACTACGGATGCGTAGGGGTGCTAATACCTTCCCTTCGCATAACCGACTCCCGAACCCATCCTCTTTGGTCGCGAGACCATGTTCTTTCCCAGGTTTACTCTGAGCGTTTCCTTTCCCTATTTTGGGATAAATAACGCACGGTGGCGGCTCTGTTGTTCTTCTTTTCCCGCCGGTTTTTCGCGCGATGCGACAAATGGTAGGTGCAAATTTGAGGTGCTACAGCTGCCCCTATTCAATTAATTGGGAACCCGAATGGATGAGAGCAACGACTGTCAGACTTTCAGGGTAAACAGGGATTGAATACAGAAGAACCGTAGGATTTGCACACTGCTGGGAATCACCAAAGGAAACGTCCACCGGGATCCGATACTTATTTTTGAGATTTTGATTTTTCTTCTCAAAGGATAAAGTCACCTCCAGACATCTCAACACGATGAATGGGAAAGGGCGTCACAACTAGATGCCAACGGACAACTAGGAAAAACTCGACGTTTACCAAGACCAACGGAGAGGTAACCAGACATCAACGGACGACGGATGAACTGGAAAGATACAACCACATGTCAGCGGACATAGTGGGAAAAACTCAACGTTTACCAAAACCAACGGAGAGGTAACTCTACTGGGGACGACCAGGAAAAAACTCGACATTTAACAAGACCAACGGAGAGGTAACCAGACATCAACGGACGACGGATGAACTGGAAAGACTCGACCAGACGTCATCGGACGAAAGGGAGAAGCTCGACGTTTATCGACACCAACGGAGAAGGAGAATCGACTGGGGACGACCAGGAAAACTTGACCAGACATCAACGGACGAAAGGGAGACTCAACGTTTATCGACACCAACGGAGAAGGAGAAATCCACTTCACGAGGGAAAGGCACCACAATCAGAAAGCGAATAGGACGTCTACTGGGGATTCTGGCTGGGAATCAACGAGACATTAATGAATGACAGGGAACAGGGTATACAATCAGACGTCAACGGACGACTGAGAAAAACTCAACGTTTACCGAAACCAACGGAGAGGTAAATCCGCATGGGGAAGGGTACAACTAGACGTCATCGGACGACTAGGAAAAACTCGATGTTTATCGACACCAACGGAGAGGAGGAAACTCTGAGGGGAACCATATGGTATTACCAAATGATCTGTGGGGAATAAGCAACTAGACGTCATCGGACGACTAGGAAAAACTCGACGTTTATCGACACCAACGGAGAGGAGATTCAACTGGGGACGACCCTGTGGGGAAAGATATCAACTATACGCCAACGGACGCATAGGAAAAACTCGACGTTTATCGACACCAACGGAGAGGAGTATAGCTACTTCACTAGGGAAGGAGGACGACGTTACGAACATCGAAAGATGATGTTTACAGACATCAAAGAAAACCAGACACTTACGCATGACTGGGAAAGCACCGAAAAATGGTGTTTACCGACACCAAAGAAGACCAGACACTACGCATGACTGAAAAAGCACCGAAAGATGGTGTTTACCGACACCAAGGAAATAACACACGCGGGTGCTGACAGGATATTGACATCTACATGTCTAGGCAAGGCTACACACTTGCAGGGGATCTCACTGGGGATCAAGGTCACGACAGCGAGCACACAGGAAGGAACACCAAGGATACCAGGTTGTAGGTATGAAAAAGGTGATCGACCAAAGCGTGAATTGGTTTGCTTTCCAAAACACTCAACATCCTGAAGAGGGCTAGAAAAGCAGTCTTGTTAGAGGATGGACATTCGATTCCACAAGGAATACGAACCTTACTCGATTGGGGAGGACGACTTCGACCCAAGAGCGCATGAGACATATTATCTATAGCCGTCAAAACGTAGATAATACACTCGCATGGAAGATTATCCATAACCGGGTTGTAGGTTGTTAAATGGATAAGCGACCGACATCATCCTGAAGAGAGCGAACGCAAACTTGTTAAAGGATGGACATCCGATTCCACGAGGAATACGAATCTTACTCTGATGGTGAAAACAATCAAAAGACTGACCAAAGAGCGCATGAGATATATTATCTATAGCCGTCAAAACGTAGATAATACACTCGCATGGAAGATTATCCATAACCGGGTTGTAGGTTGTTAAATGGATAAACGACCAAACAGAAAGGCATCGGGGTACCAGGAATAGGTATGCAAAGATGACCAATTAAAAGGGTAAACTACAAACACTACCAGCAAATGGTGAATGAAAGAGAACCCACCCAGGATAGAATTGCTTACTCGGAGCAAGTATCCAAAAGGAAGGGGAAGACCCACTGGGGAAAATACCGCTTGATCAAGGCAAGTATCCAGAGGGGACAAGACTATCAATACCGCAAACTGGGTACTGATAACTGCAAAGAGGGGATTACATCTACCGGTTAGTAGGTAGAAAACCACAAAGATAGGACTTACAACTACCGGTTTGTAGGTAGAGGCCAACAAACAGTCTACTGAGAGACAGAGTGAGAAAAAGGATTTACAACTACCGGGTAGTAGGTAGAAGACCGCAAAATCCGCCGACAACCAGAATGAACCACAAAGGTTGCCTCTGCTAGGGGATGAAAGTGGGATTTTACAACTACCAGCTTGCAGGTAGAGGCCACAAATTCCGCCGAGGAAAAGATGAATGAGTGCCGGTTAGTGAGCAACTATTCATTTATGCCCCAGGGAAGTACAAGGAACAGCCACAAGAAAGCCAATTTAGGATCGATCCAAAAAGGCAGACTGAATCAAGACTCATCCTAATGAGGAAAGAACTCAATAGGGAAAACCCATCCCATTAGGTGTGTAGGGAGGGAACGGAAACAACCGTCATCCACGAGGATATAACTCAGTGGGGAGCGCAGAAGGAAATGACAGACACTTTCTGCTTAAGGGGTCGACTCTACATGGAGAGATTAGACACACCCACATCTGCTAGGAGACCACTGGGTAGAACCAGGTTTTTCTTTCACCGACGGATGAGGAAATAAACCTCTCTGGGGGGTATCAATCCTGAATGCTGCCAGGAGCAACTGTAGCAAACGTGCCATACAGATGTTGAACGAGAATCCGCCTCTGCCGGGGATACGGTCTGATGGGTTTCGAACACATGAATGCATATGTTTGAATTTTTCTATGGCGTAATGCTCCATATTGAATGGAAATGCTACGCAATTTGAGGATGCAATGACCACTATATGCAAAATGAAAAATGATGAACACTCCCTGGGGAGCCCAAAGATCAGATACTCCAACTCTGTGGGGAGACTCTGCTTGAAGAAAACTCTGCGGGGAGAGTACCGACTTCTCACTCATGCTGGAGAACGGAGATACCAAGAATCAACCAGATCTCTGGTGAGGATAAATAGGCATTGATAAAGTTCATCATGCCAGCAAATCTGTTGAGAATTTATCCGAGAAAATGACGGAGTACTGGGATGTCAATCCTCCAAATACTGAATCTTCACAGAAAAGCACCCATGCCGGGGAGAAGAGAAGACTGCTCTGCTGGAGAGACGAAAGCTAAAGTCTTCAGTAAACACTCTGCTAGGGGAACTGCCCCCACAAAAGTATTTGAACAACAACCTTGCTGGGGATGCCCCACGATAGGGCTCAAACAGCACTCTACTAGGGATGCCCCACCATAGAGCTAACAGGGACCTGGAGGACGAATGCCGCACTGCCGGGGACATGAAGATGAACAACTTCAACCAACACTGCACTGGGCAACCTCGCTGAGGAGAAACCATAAGAGGTTTTACAGGAAAAACACAGTTATGCTCGAGATACGAACAAATGTCTTACCTGTTGGTAATCATACCACCCTTGGGAGAGCATTGCGGATCTCCTAAGTATCCTTCCATCATTGTGAATGTTCACTTTATTTAAGAACAACTTCTGAAAAATTTGTTTATTTTGAAAACAATGATACTTTATCAATTAAAACATGCAAAATGTTTGTTGAGTTGAAACAAAGAAGAGTGCAAATAATTGGATAAAAGCTCAAATTGATGTGATGGAATGGTAGTCTGCAAAGGGCAGGACTCCATAGATCTGTACAAGTCTGAAATCGGTGATATATATTGGAGAGGGCTACATTGAACATAATGACCTTTCCTCTACCATTCCGATTTTTCGATGTATTCGGAGCTTCAGTCGATGACGAATCGAGAATCCCTGACGGATGACGGATATAGAGCACAGTCTTGTCAGGATGCAGTTACTTGCCAAATCCCTAATTTTTGCCTAGATTGCCCCAGTGTGAGGTGCTCAATCTAGCGGGATGCAGACTCTTTTTTCAATGTCTCTAACTTTTGCCTGGATCGCCCTTTCGGGTTTTCAATCCACCGAGACGCTCCTTTTTGCCTAAGTCACCCCTTGGGGTGTTCGACTTAGCGAGCTGTTTTGCTTCTTTTTTTTTATTTTAGGCGAAGTATTTCTTGACTGCATCGGAATTCACAGGACGAGTGAACTTCTTCATCCATTGTTGTAAGTGTCAAAGCACCGCCTGAAAAGGCTCTCTTGACAACATATGGACATTCATAGCTTAGGGTTCACTTGCCCCTAGAATCGAGCGCGAGAGACAAGACTTTCTTGCACAAGGTCACCTTCTCGGAACACACGAGGCTTGACCTTCTTGTCGAATGCTTTTTTTCACTCTCTGCTAATATAACTGACCATGCCGCATGGTAGTTAATCTCTTCTTTTCGATCGGATTCACTTGGTTGTGACGACTCTGAATCCATTCAGCATCAGTCAATTTGGGACTTCGAGGGTGCTATTATTCTTTTGTTTCTTTCTTTTGACTTTTTTTTCTTTTTGATTCTTTTTTTCTTTTGATTGATTTTTTTTTACCCTCCTCTTTCCATTTTTTGTTTTTTGTTAATGCCCCAGTTGGCTGTTATGCTGATTCTCGAGATGCAGCTGAGTGATCTTCTTTACTTGCTCAAGAAGTCGGGAAATCTCGTCAGGAATCCTTTCAACATCATCTTCTTCCGCTTCGAATATAGGGAATTCAAAATTGGGAGATGACGTCGGATCACTATGTTCAATGGGTTTAAGAAACAACCTGCATAATGATTTTGATATGAAAAGCTTTTGAAAATCAAACAAGACAATCGTTATGCAGATGAAAAGATTGCTTTTATTCTTGTTTTTAGGGTTTTTTGTGATCACAAATTTCATGTAAAAAAGCGAAAAGGGAAAACAAATGGAAAAAACAAATGTTTTAACATGCATTTATTTGAATGAAAATATCATTGCACAAAATGTTGCCAACAATGTCATCACTTCTCCTTTTGGCATGGGAGAAGGGTTTTTAAACAAAGTGATTATTACTCTGACTTATGAACAACTGTAGGAACGCCCACAGTGACCCAATTGTGATAGATCCCCCCAGGGATGACAACTGTCAGAATCTCTTGCATCAGCAACTTCTGCTGTTGAACAACCCTTAGAATAAAAGTCGGCGCCAGCCTGGGACTTGTTATCTTCAAGCTGGGTTAACACCGGGACCCAAGTCTTCAAAGTTCAGAATACCTGACCTCACGAGGTCTTGAACCTTCATCTTTAACTAAAAGCAACTATCCACGTCATGACCAGGAGCACCCGAATGATACACACAATGCTGCTCAGGCCTATACCACCACCGAGGGTTGACGGGTATAGCCGGCGGGTCTCTGGGAGTAATCAAGTTCCGCTCTATCAAAGAGGGATACAACTCTGAGTATGACATAGGGATCGGGTCAAAAATGATCCTCTTCCTCTCATTACCCGTATTGGCTTGATTATCATAGGGAGACTGGTAAGCCTGCTGTTGAGGACGATGTTGCTGATGTTGATACTGCTGAGTTGGTTTTCTCTGTTGCTGTGGAGTTTGAGTTGCTGGGATAGTCACAGCAGCGACCTGACGATATGGTCCTCTGTTTGCACTCCTTCGACGGTGCACAGCATTTGTTTCACTCTCTCCCCTTTTGGGTGCCCCAGAGAATGGCTTCTTAGAATTCGAAGAACCTGAAGAGCCAGGATCTTGTATCTTTCCTGCTTTGATAAGGCTCTCGGTCCTTTCCCCATAGACAACAACATCAGAAAAGCTACTGAACGGGCAACTTCCCATGCGGTCCATGAACACACCTTGCAAGGTTCCAATGAACATGTCAGTCAGCTCTATCTCCAACATAGGAGGTTGCACTCTAGCGGCTAGCTCACGCCACCTCTGGGCGTACTCTTTGAAGCTTTCCTTGGATTTCTGACACAAACTCTGCAGTTGAGTTCGGCTCGGCGCCATGTCCATGTTGTGCTTGTATTGCCTCAGAAAGGCTTCTCCCAGATCTTTCCAGCTTCTAACTGATTCTTTCTTGAGCTCCATGTACCAGTCCAAAGACGTTCCAGACAGACTGTCTTGGAAAAAGTACATCCACATTTTCTCGTCGTCTGTATACGCAGAGATCTTCCGATAGTATGCCTGCACATGAGTGCGAGGGCAGGAAGTACCGTTGTATTTTTCGAATGAGGGCGCTTTGAATTTGTACGGGATCCTCAAACCCTCTACTAGCCCCATATTTGTAACATCAAATCCGAGGGAGTTTTGACATTCCATGGCTCGGATTTTCTCAGCAAGGGCATCCACATTTCTATCCCTCTCTTCGGTTCTCACAACGTCATCGTCCTCACTGAGGAGAGTAAACATGTCCTCTTGTCTGTCAACAATCGGAGCAGAATGACGAACTGGAGCCCGGGTAGCTCTGGCATTGACCTCTGCAGCAAGAGGCTGTCCATTGATCCTTATTCCTCTCAACTCATCCCCGACGGCATAGTCGTTAGCGGGAGTAGCAACATTGATGTTCTCATGAGCAGGTGCAACAACAGGCGAAGTATGGTTGGACGTCTGAATCACAGTCTCTTGTCTTTGAACCAGGGCTCTAAGCTCCTCCTGACCCTGAGCAACCCCCTACATCATTGACATGAACTGGGTCATGTTCTCCCTCATCTCAGCCAACTCAGTCTGAACCTGATCCATGCTCCTTCGTTGATTAAGTCTGGTAGAATACCGATGTGGTCTCTGATCAGCTATCCTGCCTGACACAGGAACCAGAGTGAGAAGTCGGCACAAGAACACCTGTTATGCAAATGTTATGAGTATGATGTTAATGCATATGATGCACATGAAATGATCATTTCTCAGGCATTCAAAGAGCCTGATTCGTCTTCAGAAGATAGCAATCTGCAGCAACGACACAGTATACAAGAGCAATGAGTATCGAGTGAAACCAACAATTTCATCTGTAAATGAGCACCCGGATCTATCAGTGAACAGACTCTGGAATGTACCTGAGAAATGATATGCATGCAGAGATTAATTTTTCCTTTGTTTCTTTTTCTTTTTTCAATTCTTTTTTTTTATTGCGTTTCTTTTGAAAGTAAACATGCTATGATGCAGATGATGCAGACAGGACTGGCAGGCTGTGCATCTCAGAACACAGGATCGAAGCTTCGGCTCAAACTCTGAACAACAATTCATCTGAAACCCCAAAGTCAACTGATCAACTGCCATATGAACCCAATCTGAGAAAACCGAGTCACCAACAGAACCACAAGTCACCAACTGGTCACCAACTGTACCTGTTAAAATGATCATTCCCTCCTTACTCACGGGTGTTGTCTAGGCCAGGGTAAGGTCGAGAGAAACGCAGGATAAACAACCCTTTCAAGAATATCATCTTGTGCACACCAGATGTATGCACCGATAATACCCCATCAGAGTCTGAACTGCTCGTGATGTCAATGTTCCGCTAAGTGGCGTACACCACCCGCTTCCCATGAATCACTCTATTCCTAGGTTTCCTAGATTTCACTCATAGCCTGGGTATTGGGCCTTTTACCTCGAGTAACTCCTACCCCAAGCAGAGAAGCACAACCAGCACAGCAAATGAATATGAATGAATGCAAACATTAATGCAAACAATACATGCAAACAATAAACAATGAATGCAATAAATAACACAGCAAAAAGCAACCAAAGCCCTAACCTAGAGAGCGCTAGGAGAGACTCGCTTAGGGAAGATGGACCAGCATAGGTCAACATCTTCATGTCCCCAGCAGAGTCGCCAGCTGTCGCATTACGCGAAAAACCGGCGGGAAAACAAGAACAACAGAGCCGCCACCGTGCGTTATTTATCCCAAAAGAGGGAAAGGAAACGCTCAGAGTAAACCTGGAAAAAGCATGGTCTTGCGACCAAAGAGAATGGGATCGGGAGTCGGTTATGCGAAGGGAAGGTATTAGCACCCCTACGCATCCGTCGTACTCGATGGGATCCACGCACAATAGGAAGGGAAATGGTTGCTAAAACACTGCTCAAATAAACATCTACACAGGCTGAAAGAGACACAAGAAAACAAACAAGACTGACTCGGCAGGATATCGCATCCTGGGCCTACTTAGTCTATCAAGCATAGACATCAGAGTCAAAGTAGTTCGACCTGGGGAAAACACATGCTCGCTAGGATGTTGCATCCTATGCATACATATCTTCTTGGACGAAGAAGAATCAGAGCATTCGTAGCTCGGCTCACGCGCACAAACAAAACCACACGAACAAGGGCAAACATGGAACCCGAATGCCAATCGCTGGACTTACATCGGCTTCCGAACCAAAACGCACCCACACTGGAAACCAGATGCCACTTGATGGACTTATACCGGACTCCAAGCACACAACAAGAAGAAGGGTCTCGATTGCAACTAGGGCAAGAGAAGGGGAAGGTCTCAATCGCAACGAGAGCGAGAGAAAAGAATTAGTGTTAGTCGTTAGTCAAACTCGACAAGACATCGCATCTCGTGCCTACGTATCTCATCTGGATATGAGAATCAGAGTTGCCGTAGTTCGGCTAAACTATTCTTGTTGGTTTGTATTTTTAAGTGGATAACGTCACTGCGCAATCTACCGGATGCTCGACCTTTGGAGACTTACTCACCTGTAGTAGAAGGAGTTGACGTATCCTTAAGAGGGGATAATGTTTGTTTGTGTTTTAGGAAAGCTCAAGCAAGAAAGGAAGTCCTATACGAAGGAACCGTGCTACCTTAATTGACATGCAAACGAGACTACGCGGAGTCTAGCAAACCTAGGGAATACAATCACACCACACAAGCACATACAGCATGAAATAAACACACCAACAAGGGGCTCAAACATCAAGGCTAGGCTTTAGTCGAGGGGTCATGTCAACCTCGACAAACAAGCCTCTGTGTCAAGGTAAGGTTAGCTCTTAACCTTGACATTGAGAGTCAAGGTGAAGCCACATGAAAGGTGAGTGAAGATGAGACTTCACAGCTCTTATCCCTGGTCAGGGAGAGCTTTAGACAATGAAGTTGAAATTCTGGTGTAGTCAGAATTCAGATGTTATACACCACGTCATGACATCTGATCTAACATTGTAACTAATACAGCAAGATAGTTATTAACCACTGTACTAATATGCACAGGTTCACAGATGTCACGACATCTCATTCTATGTCACCCTAGAATGTATGAACACCTGGTTCTGTGCATCAGGAAGAAAGACTCAACAGAAATCAAACCTAGCACTCACTTCTGTTGTTTTCTTCCACAGTTATCAGCATGATGTCTTACTGTTGTTTGTGGACATCATCTGTTACATTGTTCCAGTGTGTATATCTTTTACTTGTATTTCCTGAATTAAAGGTTGAACACGTTAATCTAATTTCCACTTATTAGATTGCTAACAACTAGGCTATTTGGTAGGTTCATTAATTGTAGGTTAGTAGTTGGTTTCCTGGTTTTTCTCTAAGCTATTGAATCCCTGAAGAATAGCCTGAGAAGAATACTGAACCAGAAAAACCACTCATCCTACACTTTAGCACCTGCTGTTGGGAATGAATGTCACAACATTCAGTTCGACATCCAGAACATATGTTGAGTCTGTTATGTTCCTGGAAACGTGCTGTGCTAAGTTTGCAATACTGTAAAAGACCAACTCGTCTCTACTTCAGTATCAGCCTTCAGTATCAACTGTCAAAACATCCAGTTTGACAGTTTCACTATGATCCTTCAGCCAGGTCTGTTATCCTTGAAAAGAACAGACTTAAATAAATACTGAACTAAAGTTAACCAACTTATCATTCAGTATGCACTGTCCCTGATGAATGTTACAACTTTCTGATTGACATTCAAACAGAAGGCTATATGCCAGGTCAGTTATCATCTTGATAAGCTGACTGGAATACCTGCTGAGTTATGACAGTAATAAACACATGCAGAAGGAAAACAAACACAGGAAATTGTTAACCCAGTTCAGTCCAACATGACCTACATCTGGGGGCTACCAAGCCAGGAAGAAGATCCACTGTTAGCAGTATTAATTTAGAGTTAAACTCACCCGTTTACAACTCTTCACTTAATCCCTACCCAATGCAATCTATACCTAGGAACTCCTAGATAGAAACCTCCAGTTTCCATTCCTATCACTACAAATACAATGTAATGTTAACACACCTTGAACTTGCTTCACAGCTTCATTCAAGAACAAAATCACTCTTGCCTACAGGCTTTGAGTTACAAATACTCTCAGCTTTGAACACTGAGAAACACATGGTAACCTTCCCACAGATTGGGAGGTTTACCTTACACACACCCCTAAAAATTCATTCTAAGAGGCTTACAAATACTAGGTTACAATCAGCTATTTATAACCTAATCACCCAACTGGATTTGGGCCTTCAAAAATCGCAGCAGACTTGTTCTTTGCTGTTACAACTTCAGCAGAAAAATTCTGCTACAAACAAGGTCTTCAATCCTAGAATCTCTCCATATATATCTCCATATTTTGAGCCTATATATCTTCTGATTGAGTCTTCAAGACCTCCACATGGGAGTTAGGATATTCACCAGATATCCTTGCTGATCCCAGAATATATACTGAATTAATTAATTCAGTTTTCTACACATGTGCGATGTCACAGACCTGATGTCGTGACATCGTACATGACATGTTGGTCCAGATGTTGAATTTCTTCAACCCAACATATTAAAACAACAGAGATGATTACATTATTTATTTTCTAAAATTAATGCCAATCCTAAGGAATTAACAATCTCCCCCTTTGGCAAATTTTAGCTAAAACAAATAAACAATACACTGGACAAGACATCCCAATTTGGGAATGCTCTTCATCTCTGTCATTGGCTCCACCACCACAAACACCAAAGTTGGTGTACATGGGGAAGAAGAGGGACACGACTCAGTTGTACCAGAACCCTTCCCCTCAACCGGAGAGCTTCCTGAAGAATATGTAATGCTGAGTACATAGACAATGTAACTCAGATCACAAGGCACAAGTGGTAAACCCAGTTGGTGGATTTTGTGCCTGATGCCAACTTCTGTTTGCTGCCACATCCACAGTTGGCTTGATTCTGGTACATTCTCAACCCCAGGACTATATTTCTCTCCCCCTTTTTAGCTAAACATTTGTAAAGGCACCCTTCACAAAACCAGATCCAGGCGCAGCTTGCCCAAACCTTAACATACCCCATGATTCTGAGAATGGAGTGTTTTTCTTGTGAGAGGAAGAGGGCTATTGCATCCTTTAAATAGTCCAGCCCGTGCTTAGGAATTTCCGGTAGAAATAAATGCTTGGTCAAGATGCATTTATTTTTGCTGAGAAATAGTCAGGGAATCACCAACAAAATCTCAGATTATCTTTGAATACCTTTTATAGCTCTTGACTGTTTCTTTTCCAAGACATCCGTTCCAGTGCATGGAGACTATTCCATATATGTAGTCAGACACGTTGCACGCGATGTCTTAACATTTCACGCGGCTTTTTCCTGCATTCTGCTAGTATTCAACATTTTCCAAGGTTCCTGTCATACCTCCAGTAGATACTTGACATCTGGCACTGATACAGTCAAATTCCCACACTTCAGCAGATGGTTACTCCCCCTGTACCACACAGCTGTAGCCATCTGGCTTATTCTGATTTACCAGAATTTGACACATCACCTTCATAATTCCTACTGACTTTAAGTTTTAGAAGGAATTAGCAGCATTGTCCAGGGCAATGTCATGACATTCGGTCAGACATTCTTCAGCTCACTCAGCCTTGACACAGCATCCTGATAACTGACAAGGTGCCATACCTGGTTATCTGAGTACACATAGACCAAAAGCTTGATGATTACTTGCAGCTTCAAGGCCAGAACTCCCCTTGTCATGGACACCCCACTCTCCTCTTGAAGATTGGAGATCACACATGGACATATCCAACATCCCAAAGTTGGACCTTCACATACTTCCTGATTCATAGAGAATCCAGACCCCTTGATGAATGGAAAACACAAGACGCATCTTCATGTCTTCATGAGCACACCCTCTGTTCAACCCTCTTAGCTGAACACATTCACACTCTGTGTCAATCTCTCTTCTAACCAGAACAGAAGACCACTTCACTGGATGTTCTAACACCAACTGGGACATCCTTCAAAACAAGACAAGGCACACCATCTGATAGTCTTCAGATATCACTGAGTCATCGGGTTGATCAAGAAGAACCCAGACATTCATTGGGACATATACATTTTCATCCCATTACAAGAGATAATCTTCCATAGATAGCTCAGAACTCCTACCACAAGCTCCAAGGGATGAATAGAAAGCACCTCCTTTAGTCTTCAACTTACTACTTTTCTACTCAAGAGTAATTTGTCTCAGACTTTCCTCAAGAATAATCAGCTGCCATATGTTGATTATCTTGATTCTTCGAACTCACTTCTAAGGTGAACCAATTGCCACTGGTTGATTACCTCCTTCATGAATCCTCATATGAAAAGGTCAAATGCTGCTTTTTGACCTCCCCAAGTTTATCAGACTTCTCCCAAAGATATTCTGACCTTCCAAGTGAGACTAGAACTTCAAGCTTTTTGAAGTACCCAATCTACGACCCTGTAGACCTTTCTATCTCAAGTTGATATGCCACTTCACCAACTAAGAATCTGGTGTTGAACCAAATGTCACAACATTGTGTTTTGACATCTAGCTGTTGAATTCAGCTCCTTCTTCTGCCACTTGAAAGAACTTCCTCCCTTCACAGAACAAGAGTTCAATGTTCTCATAGACTTGATTGTGGAACCAAGTTTGAGTAAACAACCTCCATCCTGCAGGTTTGCAGTTAAGTCATCCAAGCTCACAGCTTAATGAATCCCTGCTTCTTCTCCAAAGACATCAGACACTCTGATGTATGAGTCTTCAGAAGGACCAGTTAGAAACTAACCCTTCAGCTCTACCAAGGATTCGACATCCTAAGGCAAGGCTGTTTCCATGATGTTAAGACTGCTGCCACTTGTTCTTGACTCCACAGTGTGCATAAGCTAATGCACTTCCTTACCTAGATCAGAAATAAACTGATCCAAGTAACCACCATCAAGACTATGATGTCTTCTTCTTCTTGAACATACCAAGGCTGAACATGTTTCTTGCTAGGAAACCTTTTCAGAGATCATATGCTTTTGCTGCCACCAAAGAGATAGATCATAAGCCAATGTACTATCCTTCCTGTGATTCTGCACAGGGTCTTGAAGAAGTGATGTTCCAACATCTTTAAGAACATCAGTTATCTTGAGCTCCAAGGATAATCAATTAAACACTTGTACTTGGCACAAGTAGACATTGATCTTAAATCCTTTCCCAATTATCCTTTCAGATACTTCCACCAAAAGACTACTTTGAAAGTACTCTTCTTGTGTCAACATCTTCTGCTTGCAAGCACCTCGACAATTTTGAAAGTCTTCCCAGATTAAATTCACCCTTAGGAATGAGAGAGATGAATTCTTCCTTACAAATGTGTCACACCACCACCAGAACCCATGTGACATAGGTCAACAGTCAACCAGACCCTAGGCTGACCCAATGTGAGGAGGTTAACCAAAACTCCCCCTCAAATTAACAATCATGGATACTCCACACCAATATCCATGCATTGTACACACATGTCTCAACATGACATACACTATCCCTACCAGTGGCAACTAACTCCTCCAATCAGACTCCAGCTGACCATAAGTACTAGTGAGACACACAATACCAGTCAATAGTAGTTATGCATTGCCAGGGCATACTACTTCAACCAACCACTGAATCTTCATATTCTTACTCCTTGACAGAATTGCCACTTCTGAAATGTGGTGTTTGAATAACAAGATTCATGGTTCCAATCCTCTTAAATGGTATAGCAATCAGGTTATCCCATTATTGACTACTAACATCCAGGGGACTTGTCTTCCAACACAACATAGTACTTCAGGGAACAGCTATCCAACCCTGATCAATCAACATGAATATGCCAAACAGCAGGAGATTGCACAATGTCACATCTCAACCAGCTCAACTTCTAGAGATCAGACTTCTAAAGGTGACCTTCTTGAGCATACACACAGTTGACCCTACCCTTGTCAACTGAGCACACACAGATGTCTCCTCTTCCAGGTTAGGAGTAGGTTCCAAACAAGTATCCCTTTGTTTGACACCTAAAAACATCTGCTCTTCAACCAGTAGTTGCATACTTGTTGAACAACATGTTCTAACATCGCATAGAACATTAGTTCCACCTCCTTGGAACAAACCCTCCTTGAAAGTCTTCAAGGTCTTCATATACACTACCCAAGAGTGTAAAAGAATCAGTGATCAGGTGATTCTTACCATCCTGACGTGAGAACATCATGATGAGTGGACTTGAGGGGACTCAAGTAGCTTTGACATCTTCAGAGGTTATGATGAAATCTTGAATACAGCAGCCTTTCATCCACATGAGGGGAAACTACATCAGAGTTTGAGTTTTGCCAGGTATTATGCAGCGGAAATCATAATACAACTCAACCTATGAACACACATTTCACCAGATCAGCCTCCAAGTCTATACCAAGTTTGAATGTGATTCAATACTGGCACAGATGTCCCATCCAAAGGCCAATTGCCAACCTCCAGATACAGGTACACATCATTCCTGTCATGAATAGTCCATCCACCTACTTCAAGGGACCATTCAGGGAAATTCCAGAACCTTCCACAGGTTCCAACATTAGTACTACCATAACTCCTTGCAAGATACCAGAAAGTATCACCCATGGATCTCATCCAGAAACAGAACAGGATGCCTGCTCTGATACCATTTGAAATTCTGGTGTAGTCAGAAATCTGATGTTATACACCACTTCATGACATCTGATCTAACATTGTAACTAATACAGCAAGATAGTTATTAACCACTGTACTAATATGCACAGGTTCACAGATGTCACGACATCTCATTCTATGTCACCCTAGAATGTATGAACACCTGGTTCTGTGCATCAGGAAGAAAGACTCAACAGAAATCAAACCTAACACTCACTTCTGTTGTTTTCTTCCACAGTTATCAGCATGATGTCTTACTGTTGTTTGTGGACATCATCTGTTACATTATTCCAGTGTGTATATCTTTTACTTGTATTTCCTGAATTAAAGGTTGAACACGTTAATCTAATTTCCACTTATTAGATTGCTAACAACTAGGCTATTTGGTAGGTTCATTAATTGTAGGTTAGTAGTTGGTTTCCTGGTTTTTCTCTAAGCTATTGAATCCCTGAAGAATAGCCTGAGAAGAATACTGAACCAGAAAAACCACTCATCCTACACTTTAGCACCTGCTGTTGGGAATGAATGTCACAACATTCAGTTCGACATCCAGAACATATGCTGAGTCTGTTATGTTCCTGGAAACATGCTGTGCTAAGTTTGCAATACTGTAAAAGACCAACTCGTCTCTACTTCAGTATCAGCCTTCAGTATCAACTGTCAAAACATCCAGTTTGACAGTTTCACTATGATCCTTCATCCAGGTCTGTTATCCTTGAAAAGAACAGACTTAAGTAAATACTGAACTAAAGTTAACCAACTTATCATTCAGTATGCACTGTCCCTGATGAATGTTACAACTTTCTGATTGACATTCAAACAGAAGGCTATATGCCAGGTCAGTTATCATCTTGATAAGCTGACTGGAATACCTGCTGAGTTATGACAGTAATAAACACATGCAGAAGGAAAACAAACACAGGAAATTGTTAACCCAGTTCAGTCCAACATGACCTACATCTGGGGGCTACCAAGCCAGGAAGAAGATCCACTATTAGCAGTATTAATTCAGAGTTAAACTCACCCGTTTACAACTCTTCACTTAATCCCTACCCAATGCAATCTATACCTAGGAACTCCTAGATAGAAACCTCCAGTTTCCATTCCTATCACTACAAATACAATGTAATGTTAACACACCTTGAACTTGCTTCACAGCTTCATTCAAGAACAAAATCACTCTTGCCTACAGGCTTTGAGTTACAAATACTCTCAGCTTTGAACACTGAGAAACACATGGTAACCTTCCCACAGATTGGGAGGTTTACCTTACACACACCCCTAAAAATTCATTCTAAGAGGCTTACAAATACTAGGTTACAATCAGCTATTTATAACCTAATCACCCAACTGGATTTGGGCCTTCAAAAATCGCAGCAGACTTGTTCTTTGCTGTTACAACTTCAGCAGAAAAATTCTGCTACAAACAAGGTCTTCAATCCTAGAATCTCTCCATATATATCTCCATATTTTGAGCCTATATATCTTCTGATTGAGTCTTCAAGACCTCCACATGGGAGTTAGGATATTCACCAGATATCTTTGCTGATCCCAGAATATATACTGAATTAATTAATTCAGTTTTCTACACATGTGTGATGTCACAGACCTGATGTCGTGACATCGTACATGACATGTTGGTCCAGATGTTGAATTTCTTCAACCCAACATATTAAAACAACAGAGATGATTACATTATTTGTTTTCTAAAATTAATGCCAATCCTAAGGAACTAACAGAAGTGTGGGTCCAGAAAGTGGGAACCCTTCTACACTTAAGACTCTGACACAACTGTACAATGTATAAGATCTTGGGTTATTGTCCTCAATGCATCAACACAGTGGTGTGAGCAGAGGGACGACTCAACAGAATAGAGGGAGATAGATTGCATATCTCTTATATCCGCCAATTGCCTCATAGAGGTCTTTACCTGCTTGGGGACAAAAGTAAACAAGCACAAACATCGCCTCTTAAGGAGGACTTCAGACAGGTGCCTGGCCAAGTAACAGGCCAGGTCTTCCAGACTACATGGAGACAAGAATGTTATACCTCAGTGCAAATTGCTTATCAAGCAAAGCAAAGCAATATTAGCAACTAATGTACCTGAAATCAATCAAATACAATCAGTATACCAATCACAGAACTAAACAGCAAATGGTTCACAATTAACTATACACAGACAAACACAAGCCAATGCACCAAGGTGCAAGCCACTAAGGCTCAAACTCAAGTATCAAACCCTGCAAAACAAAGTCAAAATTAGCTATACACAAGTCACAAGTCAACTCCAATGGAAGCACATCATCAAGCATAGGCCATTTGTGCTATTAACCTGAAACACAACTCAAAAGTGAGATCACAAACCACTAGTCCAAGACTAGGGTCAAAAGGAGATGAAAAATCCAAAACAGCAAGTGAAAAATGATCAAAACCAAGATAAATCAATTAAGAAGAGAATCCAATTGGTCTCACATCAAAACTATGCACCAAATTCCTTTCATGCACAATTTAAGTCAAACTAGGCAAGTATGAACCACATATGAGCAAACAGAATGATCACAATCAAATAAATACCAAAACAGCTCAATAAATTCCACAAAAATTCAAGTCTAAACAGAACACATTCAATGAGCATCATGTCAAATTTCATGATATTTGGACCAGTGGAAGTAAGTAAATTAAAATCAGGAAGTCATGGTATGCAAAAATCAATCCAAACTAGGTCACAAAGTGTACATCAACTTCAAGCAAGTGTAAAACAGTGAAAACAAATGAGAAATGAATGGGACCAAAGCCAAAATGACATTGAACATGTTAAGAATCACTCCACCAAATTTCGTCTTCATATGATAAGGTATGAGAATTTCACAAGCCATGTAAGTTGATCACTCAAGAAAAGTTCACAAAATGGTAAACAGAAAACAAAAATACCAATCAAATAGGAAATTGATCAACAAATCCTACAAAAAATCATGGTGAAACTAGACATACAGATGTAATCACATGCAAAAGTCCAGAGCAAAATACATTCAATAAGCATGGAAACAAAATTCATGAACATGGCATAACATAGTGTGACACACATCGTCACACTCAACTTGAGAACATCATATCTATCAAACCAGGAACTCAAAATTAGCAAACTATACATCAAAATCACCAGGGAAGAGTCAAGAATAGCCATGTAAAATTTCACACATTTTGGAACAAGCATCATCATTTTATGAAGGAAATGGTAGAACATACACCTAAAGCATACATGTCCAAAATCATTAGGCAAAATCAAAAATCAATCAGGCACAACTTTGATTATCATACCTACAAAAACTAGAGAAAATTTGGAGATCAACACAAAAATCCTCATTCAATTTGGATCATCCAAGAATTATAAATGATTTTTAGAAGTTATGTGATGAAATGAAATTTTTATTTAAACATTCAAATGAAATTGAAAGGCGCGGATGGCAAAATGGTAAATACACGGAGCCAGGGACAAAACGCAGAGTTTTCATTTATTCAGTGGCCTCACGCGATTGGTTGAATCCAGCGGGAAACAAGAAATTCAAACTGGAATGGCAAAACACGGATCAAACAAGCATCTGCAGCTATTCTTCATCGTGTTCATCCAACAAATCTCCAGAAAATCCAAATGCACAAATCTTTCACCAAAATGAACAAATCCTATATGGTTGGAACCGTCTAAGCTAACACAATCACAATATCCACATGAAATTTCCTAATTCCTAGTGTACTGAACAGATCGAGCAAGAATAGGTTTTACATTCAAAATTCAATTCAAGATTTCTCTCTCAAATCTTAATGGATTCCAGTTCTACAAATCGCATTGCACTCTACAAACTAAGATCTATAAGAACCACATCTCAATTTCAGCAATGGCGAAGATCGATTTCTAACCTTCGAAGCTATGCAGGTCCTGATTTGGTGGATTCGAGCTGCAAATGATCAAAACAGATGATGCTTGCTTTTGAAAGTAAACATGCTATGATGCAGATGATGCAGACAGGACTGACAGGCTGTGCATCTCAGAACACAGGATCGAAGCTTCGGCTCAAACTCTGAACAACAATTCATCTGAAACCCCAAAGTCAACTGATCAACTGCCATATGAACCCAATCTGAGAAAACCGAGTCACCAACAGAACCACAAGTCACCAACTGGTCACCAACTGTACCTGTTAAAATGATCATTCCCTCCTTACTCACGGGTGTTGTCTAGGCCAGGGTAAGGTCGAGAGAAACGCAGGATAAACAACCCTTTCAAGAATATCATCTTGTGCACACCAGATGTATGCACCGATAATACCCCATCAGAGTCTGAACTGCTCGTGATGTCAATGTTCCGCTAAGTGGCGTACACCACCCGCTTCCCATGAATCACTCTATTCCTAGGTTTCCTAGATTTCACTCATAGCCTGGGTATTGGGCCTTTTACCTCGAGTAACTCCCACCCCAAGCAGAGAAGCACAACCAGCACAACAGATGAATATGAATGAATGCAAACATTAATGCAAACAATACATGCAAACAATAAACAATGAATGCAATAAATAACACAACAAAAAGCAACCAAAGCCCTAACCTAGAGAGCGCTAGGAGAGACTCGCTTAGGGAAGATGGATCAGCACAGGTCAACATCTTCATGTCCCCAGCAGAGTCGCCAGCTGTCGCATTACGCGAAAAACTGGCGGGAAAACAAGAACAACAGAGCCGCCATCGTGCGTTATTTATCCCAAAAGAGGGAAAGGAAACGCTCAGAGTAAACCTGGAAAAAGCATGGTCTTGCGACCAAAGAGAATGGGATCGGGAGTCGGTTATGCGAAGGGAAGGTATTAGCACCCCTACGCATCCGTCGTACTCGACGGGATCCATGCACAATAGGAAGGGAAATGGTTGCTAAAACACTGCTCAAATAAACATCTACACAGGCTGAAAGAGACACAAGAAAACAAACAAGACTGACTCGGCAGGATATCGCATCCTGGGCCTACTTAGTCTATCAAGCATAGACATCAGAGTCAAAGTAGTTCGACCCGGGGAAAACACATGCTCGCTAGGATGTTGCATCCTATGCATACGTATCTTCTTGGACGAAGAAGAATCAGAGCTTTCATAGCTCGGCTCACGCGCACAAACAAAACCACACGAACAAGGGCAAACATGGAACCCGAATGCCAATCGCTGGACTTACATCGGCTTCCGAACCAAAACGCACCCACACTGGAAACCAGATGCCACTTGATGGACTTATACCGGACTCCAAGCACACAACAAGAAGAAGGGTCTCGATTGCAACTAGGGCAAGAGAAGGGGAAGGTCTCAATCGCAACGAGAGCGAGAGAAAAGAATTAGTGTTAGTTGTTAGTCAAACTCGACAAGACATCGCATCTCGTGCCTACGTATCTCATATGGATATGAGAATCAGAGTTGCCGTAGTTCGGCTAAACTATTCTTGTTGGTTTGTATTTTTAAGTGGATAACGTCACTGCGCAATCTACCGGATGCTCGACCTTTGGAGACTTACTCACCTGTAGTAGAAGGAGTTGACGTATCCTTAAGAGGGGATAATGTTTGTTTGTGTTTTAGGAAAGCTCAAGCAAGAAAGGAAGTCCTATACGAAGGAACCGTGCTACCTTAATTGACATGCAAACGAGACTACGCGGAGTCTAGCAAACCTAGGGGATACAATCACACCACACAAGCACATACAACATGAAATAAACACACCAACAAGGGGCTCAAACATCAAGGCTAGGCTTTAGTCGAGGGGTCATGTCAACCTCGACAAACAAGCCTCTGTATCAAGGTAAGGTTAGCTCTTAACCTTGACATTGAGAGTCAAGGTGAAGCCAGATGAAAGGTGAGTGAAGATGAGACTTCACAGCTCTTATCCCTGGTCAGGGAGAGCTTTAGACAATGAAGTGTGGGTCCAGAAAGTGGGAACCCTTCTGCACTTAAGACTCTGACACAATTGTACAATGTACAAGATCTTGGGTTATTGTCCTCAATGCATCAACACAGTGGTGTGAGCAAAGGGACGACTCAACAGAATAGCGGGAGATAGATTGCATATCTCTTATATCCGCCAATTGCCTCATAGAGGTCTTTACCTGCTTGGGGACAAAAGTAAACAAGCACAAACATCGCCTCTTAAGGAGGACTTCAGACAGGTGCCTGGCCAAGTAACAGGCCAGGTCTTCCAGACTACATGGAGACAAGAATGTTATACCTCAGTGCAAATTGCTTATCAAGCAAAGCAAAGCAATATTAGCAACTAATGTACCTGAAATCAATCAAATACAATCAGTATACCAATCACAGAACTAAACAGCAAATGGTTCACAATTAACTATACACAGACAAACACAAGCCAATGCACCAAGGTGCAAGCCACTAAGGCTCAAAATCAAGTATCAAACCCTCAAAACAAAGTCAAAATTAGCTATACACAAGTCACAAGTCAACTCCAATGGAAGCACATCATCAAGCATAGGCCATTTGTGCTATTAACCTGAAACACAACTCAAAAGTGAGATCACAAACCACTAGTCCAAGACTAGGGTCAAAAGGAGATGAAAAATCCAAAACAGCAAGTGAAAAATGATCAAAACCAAGATAAATCAATTAAGAAGCGAATCCAATTGGTCTCACATCAAAACTATGCACCAAATTCCTTTCATGCACAATTTAAGTCAAACTAGGCAAGTATGAACCACATATGAGCAAACAGAATGATCACAATCAAACAAATACCAAAACAGCTCAATAAATTCCACAAAAATTCAAGTCTAAACAGAACACATTCAATGAGCATCATGTCAAAGTTCATGATATTTGGACCAGTGGAAGTAAGGAAATTAAAATCAGGAATTCATGGTATGCAAAAATCAATCCAAACTAGGTCACAAAGTGTACATCAACTTCAAGCAAGAGTAAAACAGTGAAAACAAATGAGAAATGAATGGGACCAAAGCCAAAATGACATTGAACATGTTAAGAATCACTCCACCAAATTTCGTCTTCATATGATAAGGTATGAGAATTTCACAAGCCATGTAAGTTGATCACTCAAGAAAAGTTCACAAAATGGTAAACAGCAAACAAAAATACCCATCAAATAGGAAATTGATCAACAAATCCTACAAAAAATCATGGTGAAACTAGACATACAGATGTAATCACATGCAAAAATCCAGAGCAAAATACATTCAATAAGCATGGAAACAAAATTCATGAACATGGCATAACATAGTGTGACACACATCGTCACACTCAACTTGAGCACATCATATCTATCAAACCAGGAACTCAAAATTAGCAAACTATACATCAAAATCACCAGGGAAGAGTCAAGAATAGCCATGTAAAATTTCACACATTTTGGAACAAGCATCATCATTTTATGAAGGAAATGGTAGAACATACACCTAAAGCATACATGTCCAAAATCATTAGGCAAAATCAAAAATCAATCAGGCACAACTTTGATTATCATACCTACAAAAACTAGAGAAAATTTGGAGATCAACACAAAAATCCTCATTCAATTTGGATCATCCAAGAATTATTTATGATTTTTAGAAGTTATGTGATGAAATGAAATTTTTATTTAAACATTCAAATGAAATTGAAAGGCGCGGATGGCAAAATGGTAAATACACGGAGCCAGGGACAAAACGCAGAGTTTTCATTTATTCAGTGGCCTCACGCGATTGGTTGAATCCAGCGGGAAACAAGAAATTCAAACTGGAATGGCAAAACACGGATCAAACAAGCATCTGCAGCTATTCTTCATCGTGTTCATCCAACAAATCTCCAGAAAATCCAAATGCACAAATCTTTCACCAAAATGAACAAATCCTATATGGTTGGAACCGTCTAAGCTAACACAATCACAATATCCACATGAAATTTCCTAATTCCTAGTGTACTGAACAGATCGAGCAAGAATAGGTTTTACATTCAAAATTCAATTCAAGATTTCTCTCTCAAATCTTAATGGATTCCAGTTCTACAAATCGCATTGCACTCTACAAACTAAGATCTATAAGAACCACATCTCAATTTCAGCAATGGCAAAGATCGATTTCTAACCTTCGAAGCTATGCAGGTCCTGATTTGGTGGATTCGAGCTGCAAATGATCAAAACAGATGATGCTTGCTGGTGTAGGAGGCGATTAGAACACGTGTTATAGCCCAATTATGCTCCAGGTTGTTGAATCTTCAAACTGCCATGGATGTGTTCTTGCTTCAACAGTGGTAATTCCTTGATGCCTTGGCCACGATTTGGTGAAAACAGATCTACAATAGTACCTCTTGATGATGATTATCACAAGAGAAAACAAAAAGGATCAAGAAATTCAAAGGAAAGTTGAAAAAAAGTGTGAAGAACTTTGGAGAGAATTTGAGATCTTGGTGAATTTTGGAGTTTGGATCTGAGAATTGTGATTGTGATTATGCATTTCTGTTACAATTAGGCCTTTATACCTCATGCTAATCCAAATGTTAATCTCAATTAAGCAAATTCAAGTGATTAGTGTAAAATGCATTTTTGTGATTTTTGGCCAAAATACCCTTTTCATTATGAAGTCAATGTATCAGTCCAAAATCAGTTCAAGCAAGTTCTAAATGTCATTCATGATGTGTTGGAATTGGTCCCAAGTGCAAATGGCTTGTAATTCACAAAATCACCTTTTCATGCCAAAAATGCAAATTAGTCCACTTGAAAAATGCCATTTTGCTATGATGATTTTTGATGAAATGTGATAATGCACCATGAAAGTTCATGTCAAATGTGGTTTTCTCAAAGAAAGATCACCCAATTTGGCCTTTCCATGTGAAAGTTATGGCACTTTGAATTTAGGCATTTTCTGAAAATGATTGGACCATATCTTGCCAACCACACATGAGAAATGAGTGTTCTTGGACTTTTTGGAAATGGGAGAACAAGATCTTCAACTTTCATGTTGGACAAAATTCCATTTGAAGCTTTTATGGTGAAGTAATTTTGAGGAGCAAAACTTTCCATTTTGGGTAGTTGAAATTACAGGTCACCTGCCATTTTAGGAAAATTTTCATCTGACTTTATTTTCTTCAACCTTGATCTTTGGTATGTCAAATGAGACTTGTATGGACATGAATGAAGCCTTTCCATCCATCTCCCCCCTTCAAATCCATAAAATCAGGCACAGTTGACCACAGTTGACTACAGTTGACTTTTTAGGGTTTCTGAGGAAATTCAGCCTGACTGTTGAGCTTTGATCATCCAATCTTTGTCCAAACCACTTCACAATGATCACATAATCACATGAACTTGATAAACCAACCTTAGGGCCTTGTCTCAATGGAAATGGCACATGCTTGCTTGTTTGACCTGATCTCCTGACCAGTTTGACCTAATTTGTCAGCTGGACTTGCACTTGGGCAAATGGCTATGCAATGTTATGCAATGGACTATGTTATGCTAATGATCTAATGATGAAAATGTATGTACAATGGTAGGTGCAAATTTGAGGTGCTACAGCCGTCAACGCCAGAGGAAGTGGAATTGGTGCTGTCATTACAACTCCGAAAGGTGCCCACATGCCTTTCACCGCTCGTCTGACTTTCGAGTGCACCAATAATGAAGCTGAGTATGAAGCTTGTATCTTGGGTATTGAGCAATCCATTGATTTGAGAATCAAGACTTTGGACATCTTCGGAGATTCAGCTCTGGTAATCAATCAAGTGAATGGTGATTGGAACACTCTCCAGCCTACTCTGGTCCCCTACAGAGATTACACGAGAAGACTGTTGACTTTCTTCACAACAGTAAAGCTTTACCATATACCTCGTGATGAGAACCAGATGGCAGATGCTCTTGCTACTCTATCCTCCATGATCACGGTGATCCGTTGGAACCATGCTCCCAAGATCGACGTGATGCGCCTTGATAGGGCCGCGTATGTGTTTGCTGCTGAACTGGTAGTTGATGACAAGCCCTGGTATCACGACATCAAGTGCTTTCTGAAGAATCAAGAGTACCCTGCAGGGGCATACAACAATGATAGAAAGACTTTGAGAAGATTGGCAGGCAGTTTCTTCTTGAATAAAGACGATGTTCTGTATAAGAGGAACTTCGACATGGTTTTGCTCAGATGCGTGGACAGACACAAAGCAGACATGTTAATGCAGGAAGTTCATGAAGGCTCCTTCGGTACTCATGCCGGCGGACATGCAATGTCTAAGAAATTGTTGAGAGTAGGTTATTACTGGATGACCATGGAATCTGATTGTTTCAAATATGCTCGGAAGTGCCATAAATGCCAGATTTATGCTGATAAGGTGCATGTGCCGCCGAATCCTTTGAATGTGATGTCTTCGCCGTGGCCTTTCGCTATGTGGGGCATCGATATGATTGGAAAGATTGAGCCGACCGCTTCTAATGGGCATCGCTTCATCCTTGTTGCCATCGACTATTTCACCAAGTGGGTCGAAGCAGCGTCATTTGCGAATGTCACCAGACATGTGGTTGCCCGTTTCATCAAGAAAGAAATCATTTGTCGCTATGGGATTCCCGAAAGAATCATTACTGATAATGGTTCTAATCTCAACAACAAAATGATGAAGGAGTTGTGTCGGAACTTCAACATTCAACATCATAATTCTTCCCCTTACCGCCCTAAGATGAACGGTGCTGTTGAAGCGGCAAATAAGAACATAAAGAAGATTGTGTAGAAGATGGTCGTTACGTATAGAGATTGGCATGAGATGCTACCCTTCGCCTTGCATGGGTACCGTACTTCAGTACGTACATCGATCGGGGCAACCCCTTACTCCCTAGTGTATGGTATGGAAGCAATCCTACCTGTTGAAGTGGAGATTCCTTCTCTAAGAGTCTTATTGGATGTCAAGTTAGACGAAGCTGAATGGATTCGGACAAGGTTTAATGAGTTGAGTCTTATCAAAGAGAAGTGAATGGCAGCCATTTGTCATGGGCAGTTGTATCAAAGTCAGATGAAGAGAGCCTTTGATCAGAAAGTGCGTCCTCGATGCTTCCAGGTCGGAGATTTGGTGTTGAAAAGGATCCTTCCTCCTCAGACAGATCACAGGGGCAAGTGGACTCCTAACTATGATGGACCGTATATTGTCACCAAGGTTTTTGATGGTTGGGCCTTAATGCTTGCAACGATGGATGGTGAAAACTTCGCTTCCCCGGTGAACTCAGACGCAGTTAAAAAATACTTCACATGAAATAGACCCGCTGGACAATAAAAAGAGTAGTCCAGGCAAAAATGGGCATCCCGGCGAACCAAGAAAATGAAAAAGGTTCGGGCAAAAATTAGGGATTAAAAGTGAAAAGATTGTACACCCGGTAAGTTGAAAACCTGAAAAGGCAACTTAGGCAAAAATGGGTATCCCGGTGGATTGAAAACCCGAAAAGGGCGATCCAGGCAAAAGTTAGGGATTAAGCGAATGACTGCGTTCTGAGTAGTTTTGAATCTCATCTCGTGTCAATGACTGGAAACTTTTGAAGGATAGGAAACAGTCCAATCACTCTTTCAGAAAGCTGATCATCTGGAGGATCTTGAAGACGAGCAAGTCATAGCAGAATTGGAACCCAATAGAAATCCATTTCACATTGCCATTAGATTAATGTCTGTTTTTATCTGTTGTGCGATTACCTCTTTCCAGGGATTGCTTCCTGATGTAAATGCCTATTCAGAGGCCGTTCAATCAATAAAATCATGTTATTCAGTATATCTATTTTCATTTTCATTTTTTCTGTTTTGTTTGCAAAAATGACGTCCGAATTTTTGATAAACATTGCATCATGACACATAAGAGCTTTACAGGCACATGCTTAATAAACATTTAAAATTGCTGTAAATTTTAAGTGCTTTGGATCGTCTATTCAGAACAGGTACCCTCGGGGCATTTCCTTAAAATCCCCTGCAGATGATCGTGAATGTTTTCCCTGCAATAGACGAATTCGGTATCTTATCCCTGCAGAGCTGATCAGAGCGTTGGATTCTTCAATCCCCAGCAGGTTCTCACCACTGTACCTCCCCCCCAAGCGGTGGTTTCAGATTATACACTCCCTAGTAGAGTTGACAGTGTCAGACTATATACCCCCAGCGGAGTTGACAGCGCCAGACTGTATCTTCCCAACAGAAGCGGCTGCTCCTCAGAGTTCGAGACCAGATCGACAATCCCAATGCCAGATCCATGGTTTCTTTCCTTGAAGCAGAACCTCGGTACCATATCGGTGTTTGCTTCCCCTGCTGAGTCATCTCTCGCAGATCGTGGTTGCTAGAACCACTATCATTTTCCCCAACAGCAGGTTTTCAGTGCCGTTCTCTCCCCAGTCAGAATCTCGGTATTTCGTCATTGCTAGAACACCGTGTGGCGGGTCATTTCCCCACATAATTCTTTGCGCTGTGCATCTCCAGCAGCCTTGCTAGGGTCCAGAAGATGGTGATCATTTCCCCAACAGATCCCCTTGCCTCAGCTTGGCATTCTACCCAGCATTTCGCATCCTTGCATGTAGAATCATACTGCATTACATCCTCCCAAATCGCGTAGCATTTCCATTTTCATGGAGCATTACGCCATTGAAAAATTTAAACATACGCATGTGAGCATAAAACATTCTCGGTATCCCAAGTGATAAGCCAGAAGTTGTTTTCAGTACTCAGACTGAAGATTGTTCATGACTTACCTTTGTTATCCCCAACAATTGTCATTGGCCCATGCGCCGCCTCTATTATCGTTCCCTATTTCTGCCGATGCTGACAGGCATGAAGTTTCCGGTATTCAGACCGAAATGGCATTCAGGCCAGTTTTCCGATGTTCAGATCGAAGAAGTTTCCGACGTTCAGGTCGATGCAACTTGTGGCGTTCAGGCCAGTTTTCCGATGTTCAGATCGAAGAAGTTTCCGACATTCAGGTCGATGCAACTTGTGGCATTCAGGCCAGTTTTCCGATGTTCAGATCGAAGAAGTTTCCGACGTTCAGGTCGATGCAACTTGTGGCGTTCAGGCCAGTTTTCCGATGTTCAGATCGAAGAAGTTTCCGACGTTCAGGTCGATGCAACTTGTGGCGTTCAGGCCAGTTTTCGGATGTTCAGATCGAAGAAGTTTCCGACGTTCAGGTCGATGCAACTTGTGGCGTTCAGGCCAGTTTTCCGATGTTCAGATCGAAGAAGTTTCCGACGTTCAAGTTGATGCAACTTGTGGCATTCAGGCCAATTTTCCGATGTTCAGATCGAAGAAGTTTCCGACGTTCAGGTCGACGCAACTTGTGGCATTCAGGCCAGCCTCTCGGTGTTCAGACTGATATTAATAATCTCATATCTCCCGATGTTCAAATCGAAGTCATTTCCAGTATTCAGACTGATGAGCGGCATTCAGGCCATGGTTATTTCTGTGTTACCATTTATTTTGGTATCCAGGTTAACATTCTTTTTCGGTATTCAGACTGACTCCCACCGTACCAGACAGAGTCTTCTTTCAAGACCACCTCTTTGCCGATTCTGACAGGCATTGTTACTTCACTTCACTTCAGTGCAAATTTTCGGGCTTTTATTGTATTCAATCCCTTGATACCTCGAAAGCACGAAAGCCGCTGCTATCTTCTTTCCAGGTCTCCAGTTGATTGAATAGGGGCAGCTGTAATACCCCAAAATTTACCCTTCATTTTTCCTGGAAGCATACGCTTTACACCTCATGCATGCATTCATTTTTAGGTCATTTAGCATTTGCATTTCATCATGGCAATCAGAATATTTAAAAAAAAAATACGGAAAACGAAAAAAAATAAAATACGGAAAACGAAAAAAAAAACGAAAAAAAATAAATAAATAAAAAATCTTGGACTTGGACCTCTCTCATTTGAGCCCACAGGTCTACAAAAATCAGGTTATAAATTCAGAGTTTCAGTGAAACAAAAGGAATTCTATTCCTATTACCCTGGCTGGAGGAAAAAGATAGTGAGAGAAAAGCTAACAGAGTTCAGAGCAACCTCTAGAGACTGAAGGGAACTCATCTGCCAAGAACCAATTCCCTCTCATATAAACCTTAAGATTGTTCTGCAAACCTCACGGGTGCAACTCAATTTCAATCATGCTCTCCAATCAGGTTTGCCCTATTTCCACTACTTTATACTTTCAACCTGAAATTTTTGATACCCTTTTAATGCATTTGTTTGACAAGAGGTTTAGGCCTCCTACCCTTGGTTGCTTTTTGTGAGCTTTTTATGAATTGAAAGGGCATGATTCATGTGGTTACATTTTGATTTAGGGGGCAACTCTTGGTTACCCTATTTTGTTTCTCTAACCTGTTTGTTGAGTTTTGTTTTGTGAGGGCTCATATGACTCTTGCAGAGATGGTTTGCCTGGTGTTCCACTTTATTTGTGGGATACCGCCTGGAGGTTTCATTCCGATTACCTGTACTGACTCACTTTCTTTGATGGTGTTAGCTTGGGAGGATCTCAGGGTTTCCTTGTTCCGTTAACTACTGTTACTTCGGATCTTTATCCGTGTGGTACTTTTACATTTTCCCGTATTTTTACCGCTTTCTTAGCTGGAAGACCTCGATAGGAGGAAATGTTTTGTGTGTTTACTTTATGCAGGTTCCTTCGTCTAGGATTTCCCTTTTGCATAAGCATCCCCCCAACCCATAGGTCAGCCGAGCTACGAAGACCCTGATTCTCATATTCAGATGAGATACGTATGCAGTGGATGCGACATCCGCGCGAGTCATTCTCATTTAACCCCTTTTTTAGTAAACAGCACAAGATAAACTCACACCCTTTAGACAAGAACTACAAAAGTGGATCCCGTAGAGTACTACAGATGCGTAGGGGTGTTAATACCTTCCCTATGCATAACAGACTCCCGAACCCAAGATTTGGTTGCGAGACCTTGTCTTTTCCTTTCCTCTTTTCAGGTTTACTTCGAGCATTTCCTTTCCCTCCTTTGGGATAAATAACGCACGGTGGCGACTCTCCTGTCTTTCTTCGTCGGTTGTGTTTTTTCGCACACTGTATTTTTCAGGTTGCGACAACCATAAGAATGTTTATTTACTCAACATGAAATTTAATTGCAATAAAGTATGATGAGTTGCTTTCTTACTAATAAAGTACTCTGGAATTTAACCAAATCATCAACACTTATTTCATACCAATACTGGTTTCCCCCAATTTTTTAACTCCCATAATTGAAAAACCCCACAAAAACAATTTTTTAACTTCCATAATTGGAAAGCCCCACAAAAACAAACAAAATTACTAATAACCAAATGACATACTTACCAGAATAAAACACAATTAGGGATTGCAATAACAAGTGATATCATGAGGTAAATTAATTACTAGCTTTAAACTATAGGTTTTTCTCCATTCACAACATAATAGCCAAAACCGTGGAAAATAAATCATATTAGATTAGTATAAAGACGCATAAGAGAATGTGAAAAACAAAAATACCTTCCAAACTATTTCAAAGGGATTGTCGTCAACAACATCAAAAATTACTTCAATAGATTGCAACGATTTGGAAATATAAACAGAGGAAGGTGACGGAAGATCTCCAACTGCCTGCTTGACGGCTTGTTTGTGTGGAAAGTCAAATCAAAGATACATCATGGAGGTCTTTTTATCCCGCTTTATAAGACATTTATGAGGTAGGTCGCGTGAATATGGTTGTTTAAGACAAGACGGAAAAGTGATTCTGCCGTCACGTGGTGACCGTACGGTCTCTCGTGTAACATCCTTCCACCGTTTGCAAACGCATGCGCAAGCGACGATGTTTTGACGGTGCGGCCATTGATCCTCAGCAGCGTCAACTCGTTTAATAATCTTCGCAAGTAAATCCGGCAGCATGGTTGACCAATCAGTTTCGTCCTCCAATTCACGTACGACGGTTCCTTTCCAGTCATCACCAGTAGTAACGAGAGATGGAACCTCCTTAAAGGATCTCGAGAATTTTCCAGATCCAAAAACCTTCATCAACGACATGTGTAATAACAATGGTTCTAGAGAGAGAGAATGGTTCTAGAGAGAGGAGAGGATCCCTAGTTGTGATGTTTGAGGAAAAAGAATGTGACGAAGATGTGCGGCTGTGCAAGGTTGTTGGCGGAAGAAGGTTGTTTGGATGGAGGCGTCTTTACCAGAAACGGAGGGAGATGGGGTGTTATATTGAAGGGTTGGCATGGTGATGAGGAGGGAGTATGTGTGAAGGAGGTAGGTGACGGCGTGGAGAAGGAAATGGGATTTGTGGTGAAAAGACTTAAGGGTTCAAAGAAAGCAATGATGGTCCTCCTGGGAAAGAAGAAGGGGCTTTTCTCTTATTTTCTTTTTCTTTCTCTAGCCAGAACTCTTTGAGAGGAAAAGTCCTTTTATTATATTTTTTCATCTTACCGTTGGAAGCGATGTACTGGAGAGAGAGAGAGAGAGAGAGAGAGAGAGAGAGAGAGAGAGAGTTTTCTAAATTTTATTTATTTTCAGATTTTATTAAATAATAGTATTAATTAAATCCTAATTTTTGATTGGATAAATGGGATAAATGTGGATTACTAATAATAGCCGCTAATTAATTTGAACCGATGGCTTGGATTGAATTAAAGAAACACACACTATTTAAATAAATCAAAATGCATATAATGCCTTCTTTTAGATGACGTAATCGATTTAAAACAATTTTAATCAATTGAATCAAATAAAATTCACAACTTTTTAAATAATCATGATAAAATTAAAATAATAACATGGAAAATTCTATTTATTTAATCTGACTATTTTGACGAAAGAACACAATTAAAACGACTAAAAATGAATAAAAGTCGGGCAAAAATTTGCTCAAAAAATTAAATCGGATGCATGAAAATGATCAGTGCGAAATATACTTATTGAAAAAATACAGCGTTTCTTTAAATTTTGAAATAAATTTTCACCGGTTAAAAGGCTCAGCCGGTCAAAATGCAACCGTAACAGCTGCTAAAATAAATAACGAGCACACTAGGTTAAACTACGTGAACCGTAGATTAATAATACTGGTGTCTGTAATTTTAATTTTGAAAGTTTTTACCCGCTGATTTGTGCACGTTCTTGAGAAAATGATTCAACCGATTTGTCTGTATTTTCAATAAATTTATTTTGACTGATATTTTAGTTATTATTCATGATGGAATGCATGTCATGCTGTGCATATGATGCAAATTAAAAATGAAATCGATTTTACAAAAATTTAAATATGCCCGGACAAAATTGGGGTATGACAGCTGCCCTTATTTCATTATATTGAACTAGAAGGTAAGAATGACAACAGTCTTCATACATTCGTAGTGGAAGGTAATTAAATACGAAAAGACCCAAATTTTGTCCTTTGAAAAGCAAGGAAGAAATGCAGAAACAAAATGCAGTGAGAAATAGAGTAAGAAAAGGTTATCAGAAGGTAAAATGAAATAGTTAAGACTATCTGGGAATCGTCAGAACAGTATCTTGGATATCACAGTTGAGATTTTTCAACAATGGAATGATACCTCGACTGTACCTAAGACTTTCTGAGTATTAGCATAACAACTTCTTGATTTGAACGCATGAGATTCTCTGGGTATCAATGAAGCAGTATCCCATATGATATAATTGAGATATTCCGACAAGGGAATGATACCTTAATTGTATCTAAGACTCTTCAAGGATACTAAAGAAGTATCGCTAAAAATGAATGAGACTCTTCATATTGATGAAGCAACATCTCGAATAGCAAAATGAGATTCTCTGTATCGAATCGAAGCAGCATCTTATATGATAGAATTACGATATTCCGAACAATGGAATGATACCTTAATTGAATCTAAGACTCTTCAAGGATACTAGAGCAGTATCTCTAAAAAATCTGGAATGAGGCTCTTCATATTGATGAAGCAGCATCTCAAACAGCAAAATGAGATTCCCTGTATCGAATCGAAGCAGCATCTTATATGATAGAATTAAGATGTTCCAGTCAAAAGGAATGATGTCTTAATTGAATCTAAGACTCTTCGAGGATACTAGAGCAGTATCTCTAAAAAATCTGGAATGAGACTCTTCATATTGATGAAGCAACATCTCAAACAGCAAAATGAGATTCTTTGTATCGAATCGAAGCAGTATCTTATCTGATAGAATTAAGATATTCCAGCAAGGGAAAGATACCTTAATTGAATCTAAGACTCTCCGAGGATATTAGAGCAGTATCTCTAAAAAAATCTGAAACGAGACTCTTCATATTGATGAAGCAGTATCTCAAACAGTAAAAATGAGATTCTCTGTATCGAGTCGAAACAGCATCTTATATGATAGAATTAAGATATTCCAGTAAGGGAAAGATACCTTAATTGAATCTAAGACTCTCTGGGGATATTAGAGTAGTATCTCTAAAAAATCTGAAAGGAGACTCTTCATATTAATGAAGCAACATCTCAAACAGTAAAAGTGAGATTCTCTGTATCAGGTCGAAACAACATCTTATCTGATAGAATTAAGATGTTCCAGTAAGAGGGAGATACCTTAATTAAATCTAAGACTCTTCGAGGATACTTAGAGCAGTATCTCAAAAGAAAATCTGAAATGAGACTCTTCATATTGATGAAGCAGCATCTCAAACAGCAAAATGAGATTCTCTGTATCGAATCGACGCAGCATCTTATTTGATAGAATTAAGATATTCCGGCAAGGGAAAGATACCTTAATTGAATCTAAGACTCTCCGAGGATATTAGAGCAGTATCTCTAAAAAAATAAGAAACGAGACTCTTCATATTGATGAAGCAGCATCTCAAACAGTAAAAAAGAGATTCTTTGTATCGAGTCGAAACAACATCTTATATGATAGAATTAAGATATTTCAGTAAGGGAAAAATACCTTAATCGAATCTAAGACTCTTCGAGGATACTTAGAGCAGTCTCTCTAAAAAAATCTGAAATGAGACTCTTCATATTGATGAAGCAGCATCCCAAACAATAAAAGTGAGATTCTCTGTATCGAGTCGAAACATCATCTTATCTGATAGAATTAAGATATTCAGCAAGGGAAAAATACCTTAATCGAATCTAAGACTCTTCGAGGATACTTAGAGCAATATCTCTACAAAAATCTGAAATGAGACTCTTCATATTGATGAAGCAGCATTTCAAATAGTAAAAGTGATATTCTCCAGATAAATGAAGCAGTATCTCGAATAGATAAATGATTTTCTTCAGATAAATGAAGCAGTATCTCAGCTGTTCGTCTGTTGGGGGAATTTTAAGAAAAGACTCCCTTTGAGGGAGATTTACTAGAAATGCTCTACAGGGGAAAAGCTCAGAAGGGACTTTTTAGGGTAACCTCTGCTTGGGGAGTAATGATAGCAAAGAAAATGCTGGGAATATCATTATTAATCCTAAAGTTGAAAAACGGTTTGCTGAGAAATACTTCCACGAGCACATGCAGGGAAATAACTTTATTTGGAAATGAGGAATGTCTAAGATATACGTGAATGACCTTGGATCCTGAGATTTTATATTTGATTTTTGTATGGTGTTCCATTTTAGATGGGAATACCATGCAGGGGATGATGCATGAGATGTATGCAAGTATGCAACTGCTGGGGATATTTAGGATGTGCATGGGAATGTAACTGGTTTTTGATTTTGTATAAGGTTATGCATAAGTATGTTGATGATTGATACGACTGTCTTTGATGAATCTTCCTGTTTGGCAGGAAAATTATGCATGAAATGATGCATGTGAAGCATGTGGGAATGCAACTGGGTAATTGGATGTTTTTGTAGGGTTTTATTCTTGACTGCCAATGAGGTTGGACTTTAAATGGGAACTGCCAGATAAGAATTGGTGAAGAAGATTGAACTGCCAAATGCGGACAACACTTGAAGGATATGTTACCAGACGCGAACTGGTGAAAATAATTGAAACGTCAGATGGGACTGAATTTGTTTTTTTTTTGTCAGACAGGAACTGATTTTTAATGTAGGCTACCAGACGAGAACTGGTGAAAATAATTGACTACCAGACGAGGACTGGTATTGAAATAGGTGACCTACTAGACGAGAACTGGTATTAAGAGATAACTTACCAGACAAGAACTGGTATTTGGCAAATGATTTGTCGTACAAGAACTGATTTTTGATATAGTTTGTCAGACGGGAACTGGACTTTGGAATAAGTTGCCAGACGAGAACTAGACTTTGAAATAAATTGCCAGACGGGAACTGGGCTTTGAAATAAATTGCCAGACGGGAATTGGGCTTTTGAAATAAGTTGCCAGATCGGAACTGGGCTTTTGAAATAAGTTGCCAGACGGGAAATGGGCTTTTGAAATAAGTTGCCAGACGGGAACTGGACTTTGAAATAAATTACCAGACGAAAACTGGACTTTGAAATGGCCAAGCGATGTTAGGCTTTGGTGTCAGATTTTGTGTTTCAAGGTTTTTCGATTCCAGGTTCATGTTATAGGGTTAGACCCGATGAATTTTATGATATGCATGGTTTTATCTTAGAGCAAAGTGAAATGACTAATGCATGGTGATGATTTATGTAATGATTTGCAGGTTTTCAAAATGCCCCTGCGTGGGTATTGGAAGAGAAGGTTCTTTGTAGAAAGGCTTCTGTCTTCCAGATGGTTGTTTTATGGGATGATATCATGATTCCCCGACACTTGTCTCAAACTCTATGGTTGCTGACGTGCGACCAAACTTTTTGATTGACCAGCTTGAAAACATGGAGAGGACTTGCTCCTATGTGGCTCATCTTGCCCCAGTTTGTTGGGTCTTTGCGAACGTTTACCTCGAAAGGATTTCGAAAGCAATTGTACCATAATTTGGAGATAGATTGCCCCAGAATTTTGATCCATGAAAGGATTTATCCTTGGTTAACCGACTCTTAGAGCGGTTGACTTTTCAGTGCTATTGAGGTAGCTTGCCCCGATATGAGCGTTAAAGAGATTTAACTCACCCTAACCGAACATTGAAGGGGTCTGCCCCTGACCCACAGAACCTCTAGGTGGTCTGCCCCTAGTTAATAGATTTCTGAGATGATTTACTCCGGATCAAATGATTCTTGAAATGACTTGCCCCTGATTAACAGATGTTTGGAGATTTTTTAAGACTGGCCAATTCTTGGAGTAATCTTCATATGATTAATTGATGTTTAGGTGGCATGCCCCACATTCATAGGTTCGGAGGTAGTCTTGATTCTGATAAATGGTCAAGCTTCTCTGATTGCTCTTTGTTGAAATTTCCCTGACGTCAAGTACTGACTTGCAGTTAAAATTGTTTATTCAGAAATGGTAATTTTAATGCGATACTCATGCAGGTTTTGAAAAGAATTATTATTGAAATGATGTGATAATGTGTGGCGAATGAACCATTTTAATCCAAACACAATGATGATTTAACAATGCGAAGGATACAACAAGAAGATTGTACCAAAGTAAAAGACTAGCACATTTTTAGGAGTCAGTTTACGCAACCTTGTTGTAGTATGCTTTCAGAATAAACCTTGCTTCAATTAGGTCTTTTAAGGGTTGTAACATGGCTTGGTTCACGGTTATCGAAATAAAGGATATGAGGCTCAAAATTGTTTCTGTACCCACCCTTCTTCTTGATAAACTCCAGTCTTACCCTCAGTTAATTCACCATACACATTCAACTTTTAAGAGAGTTTGCAAGTGTAAGATCTCTTGAAATGACAGACACTTTATTTTGCTCTTCATGGATATTGGTGACCCTTTGATTCTTGATATGGTGGTCACTAAATCTTGTTTTTATTTTATTGAGGGTTTTCGTGACCTCCTTTGATTTTTGTTTTGATCCCTAACTTTTGCATAGAGCACTTTTTGAAGCTTTAGTCCATCAGGATTGCCCCGGGTTTTGCCTAAGTCTCCTTTTGGGGTATCGATTTAGCGGGCTTTTTTATTGATTCCCTTTTTTAGAATGTGACTGCCAAGTCATTGGTCATTGAAGAACAACTGTCATAACTTTTGGATTTTGCATGGTTCCTTCTACACTTCAGGATGTGTGCGAAGAATATCCTGTGGTTGATCCTCAGACGGGATGTTTCATCTTGAAATTTGAATGCGTAGTCAAATTAACTAAACACTACCCTTCCCCAGGTTAAACATAAGGGTTTGTTCATCCGAAAGAAACACTTACTTCTAGGCTCAAAGTGGTTGACTAGGGATTGACTCCTTATCTCTCCAGTGTTTGGGAATTTGAAACAATGCCTATACATCATCACCAGAATTTTATCCGAAAGCATATAGTCAACAATTATGGGTATCTTGTTTTCGTCATCCTCCCTCAAATCTTTGTTAAAACAAAAGTTATGATAAAGAAAAGTGAATGGGAGAAACACTGATGTATTTCATTTTTTATATAAGAGAAGAAAAATGAGTGAATGCGAGATAATTAATTCAAAACATGCATCATTACTTCATCAATATTACCATTAAAAACAACAATGTTTAAACACAAGTAGCTTTTAACAACAAAGAAACTACAAATGCAAAAATAGAAACAAATCAGTCCAACGATTGCCAGTGTTGAGGATGTCTTCCTGTCTGAACTACTGGCATTAGGAGATACTCTATGAAATCTTTGAACTCGTTCTAACGAGAGGTTAACATGCACCAACAGGCTTCCTTCTGAAAAGGATATGTACCTTTTATCGATAAATTTTGCACTTTAGCCTTGAAAGTATTGCAGTCTTTAGTTGAATGCCCTATTGTTCTGGCATGATATCCACATCGCACATCAGGATCATATCTAGGTGGGTATGGTTCAGACAATGGCCTGAGAGACTTGGGCTCCACCAGCGAGCTTTGAATCAGATATGGCAAAAGTTGACTGTATGACATAGGAATTGGATCGAGAGGAGCATTCCTTCTTTCCAGATTGTTTCTAGGCCTATGCTGGTTCAGATGCTGATTTTGATATCCTTGACCACGAGGTCTTTGATTTGTATAAGGAATAGTCCATGGTTGCTTGAATAGTGCTCTAGGCCTTGCCGGTTGCCTATAGGGATAACGTGGTGTTGGAGATGGTGATTGCTGAGAAGGTGGAGAACCATAAGGAATGGGTGGTGCATCGTGAGAATACCCAACATCTGCCATGACTGCATTTGTTTCATCATCTTCTTCCTTTTGGGAATTGTAACAGCCCAATTTTAGTAATTAGTTCTTATATTATTATTATTATATTATATTTAATTATTTGGAGTGTTAAGTAATTAAGTGGTTGTGAGGTAGTATAATAATTGATTATATTAATTGAATTAGTATGTTAATTAATTAGTTGATATGAGATATAGTTAAATAATTATATTAATTAAATTGGTATGACTAGTGAGTGGTTAATTATTTAAATTTAAATAGAGGTATTTAAATATTAGGTATTATTGGACCTAGTGATTAAATTAGATGATTTAAGCCCACTAGAATACTATTATAAATAGTAAGAGTGTGAGAATTAGAATTCACTTGAGCACTGAAAGCAATAGAGAAAGAGGAGAGGAAAAGCGAGAGGAGTCAAGGTTTCCATCAAATTGACAAGGTAAGGGGGGAAATCCTTATTATTATGGGTTAGTATGATTGGGTCAATGGGTAGGAACATGTTTTAGGTTGAAATCCTTAATTGGCATGTTTTGGAATTATTAGGTCTTGATAAATACTCTTGAATTGTGATGATTAAATTATGCTAAAACTGTGAATGAATATATATTTGGATGAGTCATAATTTTCTGAACGTGTAGCTTTTTACGGAATCGAAATCGGAGGTCCGGAAGTCCTCCAACGATGAAAAATGCGGGGAAATCTGCATTCTGTTTCGTGTTAGCGCAGGAACAGCATTCTGTTTTGCGTTAACTGGTTAACCCAGGGCGTTAATCGGTTAACACTGTTACGATATTAAAAAAATTACATTCTGTCTTGCGTTAACCGGTTAACCCAGGGCGTTAACCGGTTAACACTGTTATAAATTGCCAAGAAGCGCATTCTGTTTTGCGTTAACCGATTAACCCAGGGCGTTAACCGGTTAACACTGTTTGAAAAGTGAAAAATTGATATTTAAATGTTGTGTGCATTTTGGAATGAAATCTATGTGTACGTATTTGATGATTGGCCTATATTAGTGAGTAATATATTGTATGAATGTGTATGTATACCATTATTGAATTGTGAATGATTTATGGTTATGGATGTGTATATGTAATCGTAATTGATGTGTTGTGATGAGTGTGTATATGTACCAATTGTGAGTCATGGTGATATGTGGGATGTTAAGACGGTATATAGATGGTCTTAATTGCATATGTGTTGGTATGTGTGCATTCATTCATAGCATGGTTGACTTCATTGTGGAAGTGGTCAAGCGGTGATTCCTTAATTGGAAACAGACGTAGCAGACGTTAATCCTTAATTGGGATTAGGCGTAGTATTTAAGCGGTGATCCTTCATTGGAAACAGACGTAGCAGACGTTAATCCTTAATTGGGATTAGGCGTAGTATTAAGCGGTGATCCTTCATTGGAAACATACGTAGGGCTTTGGTCTTGTCCGGATCGGAAGTGTGGCTTGGATTCTAGATATTGAATCGGAAAGCGGTGAAACTTTGAGTTCACGTTGAGGTACCACATGCATAGAGTCACATTGTCTTGCATTGAGTCGTCTATAGTTATGTGATCATTGAATGCATGTATTGATGTGGATGCGATGTACGTTTGAAATATGTGAGATGATTGTTGGTTAATATTATTGACGTGATTACACCAAGTGTGATGAATTCTTAAATTGTGTTTTAATTCATTGTGCCTTATTATGCTATTTCATAATGATTTGAATTCTCACCCTTTCTGTTTGAATGTTACCTTTACATGGGTATCGTGCAGATACTACAGAGTAGTATTGCTGGAGTAGGTGGACGGTAGCTCGCTCAAGATTAGCTGGAGAGTTTCCGTATTTAGTTTGAAATTAGGTAATGAGTCAATGCTCTGGTCATGTAACACTGGGTAGATTAGTGGTATTGAACTCATAGCTTATTTAGATATGTTTTATGTTATTACTTGTTTATTTTAATTGGAAGTGATTATTGAGAGATGATCATGGTATGGGACATGGATCATTTTTATGAAATACATGAGTATTCTCTATTTTCCGCTGCGAACGCATATTGCTTGAATATTCATGATGAGTGAAATGTGTTATTTTGAATGACCAGGTGTATTGTTGGTTTTTGAAAGTTTTAAGTTTCGAAAACGTCGATGTGACGCCCTTTTCTTTATATGCGTGCTTATTTACTCTAATTATATGCTAAATAATTTGGGGTAGAAAAAGGGGTGTTACACATTAGTGGTATCAGAGCATGGTCGACCAGTTGGTCAATAGTCACTAATGTGTTACATTAGTCGCAGGTCGGTCCGTTCGGCCAGGTTGTTTAATTAGGTTTGTTCCTAGTATGCGACATGTGTGTGAGAACACTGTCGGTGCTTGTTTTATTTTCCATTGGCAGGTTGGGAACTCGAGGATAAGATGAGGGAATCGTATCCGGAGTGGTTCGTTTGAGGAATTTTCGAGGACGGAAATCTTTTAAGTGGGGGAGAGTTGTAACAACCCAATTTTAGTAATTAGTTCTTATATTATTATTATTATATTATATTTAATTATTTGGAGTGTTAAGTAATTAAGTGGTTGTGAGGTAGTATAATAATTGATTATATTAATTAAATTAGTATGTTAATTAATTAGTTGATATGAGATATAGTTAAATAATTATATTAATTAAATTGGTATGACTAGTGAGTGGTTAATTATTTAAATTTAAATAGAGGTATTTAAATATTAGGTATTATTGGGCCTTGTGATTAAATTAGATGATTTAAGCCCACTAGAATACTATTATAAATAGTAAGAGTGTGAGAATTAGAATTCACTTGAGCACTGAAAGCAATAGAGAAAGAGGAGAGGAAAAGCGAGAGGAGTCAAGGTTTCCATCAAATTGACAAGGTAAGGGGGGAAATCCTTATTATTATGGGTTAGTATGATTGGGTCAATGGGTAGGAACATGTTTTAGGTTGAAATCCTTAATTGGCATGTTTTGGAATTATTAGGTCTTGATAAATACTCTTGAATTGTGATGATTAAATTATGCTAAAACTGTGAATGAATATATATTTGGATGAGTCATAATTTTCTGAACGTGTAGCTTTTTACGGAATCGAAATCGGAGGTCCGGAAGTCCTCCAACGATGAAAAATGCGGGGAAATCTGCATTCTGTTTCGTGTTAGCGTAGGAACAGCATTCTGTTTTGCGTTAACTGGTTAACCCAGGGCGTTAATCGGTTAACACTGTTACGATATTAAAAAAATTACATTCTGTCTTGCGTTAACCGGTTAACCCAGGGCGTTAACCGGTTAACACTGTTATAAATTGCCAAGAAGCGCATTCTGTTTTGCGTTAACCGATTAACCCAGGGCGTTAACCGGTTAACACTGTTTGAAAAGTGAAAAATTGATATTTAAATGTTGTGTGCATTTTGGAATGAAATCTATGTGTACGTATTTGATGATTGGCCTATATTAGTGAGTAATATATTGTATGAATGTGTATGTATACCATTATTGAATTGTGAATGATTTATGGTTATGGATGTGTATATGTAATCGTAATTGATGTGTTGTGATGAGTGTGTATATGTACCAATTGTGAGTCATGGTGATATGTGGGATGTTAAGACGGTATATAGATGGTCTTAATTGCATATGTGTTGGTATGTGTGCATTCATTCATAGCATGGTTGACTTCATTGTGGAAGTGGTCAAGCGGTGATTCCTTAATTGGAAACAGACGTAGCAGACGTTAATCCTTAATTGGGATTAGGCGTAGTATTTAAGCGGTGATCCTTCATTGGAAACAGACGTAGCAGACGTTAATCCTTAATTGGGATTAGGCGTAGTATTAAGCGGTGATCCTTCATTGGAAACATACGTAGGGCTTTGGTCTTGTCCGGATCGGAAGTGTGGCTTGGATTCTAGATATTGAATCGGAAAGCGGTGAAACTTTGAGTTCACATTGAGGTACCACATGCATAGAGTCACATTGTCTTGCATTGAGTCGTCTATAGTTATGTGATCATTGAATGCATGTATTGATGTGGATGCGATGTACGTTTGAAATATGTGAGATGATTGTTGGTTAATATTATTGACGTGATTACACCAAGTGTGATGAATTCTTAAATTGTGTTTTAATTCATTGTGCCTTATTATGCTATTTCATAATGATTTGAATTCTCACCCTTTCTGTTTGAATGTTACCTTTACATGGGTATCGTGCAGATACTACAGAGTAGTATTGCTGGAGTAGGTGGACGGTAGCTCGCTCAAGATTAGCTGGAGAGTTTCCGTATTTAGTTTGAAATTAGGTAATGAGTCAATGCTCTGGTCATGTAACACTGGGTAGATTAGTGGTATTGAACTCATAGCTTATTTAGATATGTTTTATGTTATTACTTGTTTATTTTAATTGGAAGTGATTATTGAGAGATGATCATGGTATGGGACATGGATCGTTTTTATGAAATACATGAGTATTCTCTATTTTCCGCTGCGAACGCATATTGCTTGAATATTCATGATGAGTGAAATGTGTTATTTTGAATGACCAGGTGTATTGTTGGTTTTTGAAAGTTTTAAGTTTCGAAAACGTCGATGTGACGCCCTTTTCTTTATATGCGTGCTTATTTACTCTAATTATATGCTAAATAATTTGGGGTAGAAAAAGGGGTGTTACACATTAGTGGTATCAGAGCATGGTCGACCAGTTGGTCAATAGTCACTAATGTGTTACATTAGTCGCAGGTCGGTCCGTTCGGCCAGGTTGTTTAATTAGGTTTGTTCCTAGTATGCGACATGTGTGTGAGAACACTGTCGGTGCTTGTTTTATTTTCCATTGGCAGGTTGGGAACTCGAGGATAAGATGAGGGAATCGTATCCGGAGTGGTTCGTTTGAGGAATTTTCGAGGACGGAAATCTTTTAAGTGGGGGAGAGTTGTAACAACCCAATTTTAGTAATTAGTTCTTATATTATTATTATTATATTATATTTAATTATTTGGAGTGTTAAGTAATTAAGTGGTTGTGAGGTAGTATAATAATTGATTATATTAATTAAATTAGTATGTTAATTAATTAGTTGATATGAGATATAGTTAAATAATTATATTAATTAAATTGGTATGACTAGTGAGTGGTTAATTATTTAAATTTAAATAGAGGTATTTAAATATTAGGTATTATTGGGCCTTGTGATTAAATTAGATGATTTAAGCCCACTAGAATACTATTATAAATAGTAAGAGTGTGAGAATTAGAATTCACTTGAGCACTGAAAGCAATAGAGAAAGAGGAGAGGAAAAGCGAGAGGAGTCAAGGTTTCCATCAAATTGACAAGGTAGGGGGGAAATCCTTATTATTATGGGTTAGTATGATTGGGTCAATGGGTAGGAACATGTTTTAGGTTGAAATCCTTAATTGGCATGTTTTGGAATTATTAGGTCTTGATAAATACTCTTGAATTGTGATGATTAAATTATGCTAAAACTGTGAATGAATATATATTTGGATGAGTCATAATTTTCTGAACGTGTAGCTTTTTACGGAATCGAAATCGGAGGTCCGGAAGTCCTCCAACGATGAAAAATGCGGGGAAATCTGCATTCTGTTTCGTGTTAGCGTAGGAACAGCATTCTGTTTTGCGTTAACTGGTTAACCCAGGGCGTTAATCGGTTAACACTGTTACGATATTAAAAAAATTACATTCTGTCTTGCGTTAACCGGTTAACCCAGGGCGTTAACCGGTTAACACTGTTATAAATTGCCAAGAAGCGCATTCTGTTTTGCGTTAACCGATTAACCCAGGGCGTTAACCGGTTAACACTGTTTGAAAAGTGAAAAATTGATATTTAAATGTTGTGTGCATTTTGGAATGAAATCTATGTGTACGTATTTGATGATTGGCCTATATTAGTGAGTAATATATTGTATGAATGTGTATGTATACCATTATTGAATTGTGAATGATTTATGGTTATGGATGTGTATATGTAATCGTAATTGATGTGTTGTGATGAGTGTGTATATGTACCAATTGTGAGTCATGGTGATATGTGGGATGTTAAGACGGTATATAGATGGTCTTAATTGCATATGTGTTGGTATGTGTGCATTCATTCATAGCATGGTTGACTTCATTGTGGAAGTGGTCAAGCGGTGATTCCTTAATTGGAAACAGACGTAGCAGACGTTAATCCTTAATTGGGATTAGGCGTAGTATTTAAGCGGTGATCCTTCATTGGAAACAGACGTAGCAGACGTTAATCCTTAATTGGGATTAGGCGTAGTATTAAGCGGTGATCCTTCATTGGAAACATACGTAGGGCTTTGGTCTTGTCCGGATCGGAAGTGTGGCTTGGATTCTAGATATTGAATCGGAAAGCGGTGAAACTTTGAGTTCACATTGAGGTACCACATGCATAGAGTCACATTGTCTTGCATTGAGTCGTCTATAGTTATGTGATCATTGAATGCATGTATTGATGTGGATGCGATGTACGTTTGAAATATGTGAGATGATTGTTGGTTAATATTATTGACGTGATTACACCAAGTGTGATGAATTCTTAAATTGTGTTTTAATTCATTGTGCCTTATTATGCTATTTCATAATGATTTGAATTCTCACCCTTTCTGTTTGAATGTTACCTTTACATGGGTATCGTGCAGATACTACAGAGTAGTATTGCTGGAGTAGGTGGACGGTAGCTCGCTCAAGATTAGCTGGAGAGTTTCCGTATTTAGTTTGAAATTAGGTAATGAGTCAATGCTCTGGTCATGTAACACTGGGTAGATTAGTGGTATTGAACTCATAGCTTATTTAGATATGTTTTATGTTATTACTTGTTTATTTTAATTGGAAGTGATTATTGAGAGATGATCATGGTATGGGACATGGATCATTTTTATGAAATACATGAGTATTCTCTATTTTCCGCTGCGAACGCATATTGCTTGAATATTCATGATGAGTGAAATGTGTTATTTTGAATGACCAGGTGTATTGTTGGTTTTTGAAAGTTTTAAGTTTCGAAAACGTCGATGTGACGCCCTTTTCTTTATATGCGTGCTTATTTACTCTAATTATATGCTAAATAATTTGGGGTAGAAAAAGGGGTGTTACACATTAGTGGTATCAGAGCATGGTCGACCAGTTGGTCAATAGTCACTAATGTGTTACATTAGTCGCAGGTCGGTCCGTTCGGCCAGGTTGTTTAATTAGGTTTGTTCCTAGTATGCGACATGTGTGTGAGAACACTGTCGGTGCTTGTTTTATTTTCCATTGGCAGGTTGGGAACTCGAGGATAAGATGAGGGAATCGTATCCGGAGTGGTTCGTTTGAGGAATTTTCGAGGACGGAAATCTTTTAAGTGGGGGAGAGTTGTAACAACCCAATTTTAGTAATTAGTTCTTATATTATTATTATTATATTATATTTAATTATTTGGAGTGTTAAGTAATTAAGTGGTTGTGAGGTAGTATAATAATTGATTATATTAATTAAATTAGTATGTTAATTAATTAGTTGATATGAGATATAGTTAAATAATTATATTAATTAAATTGGTATGACTAGTGAGTGGTTAATTATTTAAATTTAAATAGAGGTATTTAAATATTAGGTATTATTGGGCCTTGTGATTAAATTAGATGATTTAAGCCCACTAGAATACTATTATAAATAGTAAGAGTGTGAGAATTAGAATTCACTTGAGCACTGAAAGCAATAGAGAAAGAGGAGAGGAAAAGCGAGAGGAGTCAAGGTTTCCATCAAATTGACAAGGTAAGGGGGGAAATCCTTATTATTATGGGTTAGTATGATTGGGTCAATGGGTAGGAACATGTTTTAGGTTGAAATCCTTAATTGGCATGTTTTGGAATTATTAGGTCTTGATAAATACTCTTGAATTGTGATGATTAAATTATGCTAAAACTGTGAATGAATATATATTTGGATGAGTCATAATTTTCTGAACGTGTAGCTTTTTACGGAATCGAAATCGGAGGTCCGGAAGTCCTCCAACGATGAAAAATGCGGGGAAATCTGCATTCTGTTTCGTGTTAGCGTAGGAACAGCATTCTGTTTTGCGTTAACTGGTTAACCCAGGGCGTTAATCGGTTAACACTGTTACGATATTAAAAAAATTACATTCTGTCTTGCGTTAACCGGTTAACCCAGGGCGTTAACCGGTTAACACTGTTATAAATTGCCAAGAAGCGCATTCTGTTTTGCGTTAACCGATTAACCCAGGGCGTTAACCGGTTAACACTGTTTGAAAAGTGAAAAATTGATATTTAGATGTTGTGTGCATTTTGGAATGAAATCTATGTGTACGTATTTGATGATTGGCCTATATTAGTGAGTAATATATTGTATGAATGTGTATGTATACCATTATTGAATTGTGAATGATTTATGGTTATGGATGTGTATATGTAATCGTAATTGATGTGTTGTGATGAGTGTGTATATGTACCAATTGTGAGTCATGGTGATATGTGGGATGTTAAGACGGTATATAGATGGTCTTAATTGCATATGTGTTGGTATGTGTGCATTCATTCATAGCATGGTTGACTTCATTGTGGAAGTGGTCAAGCGGTGATTCCTTAATTGGAAACAGACGTAGCAGACGTTAATCCTTAATTGGGATTAGGCGTAGTATTTAAGCGGTGATCCTTCATTGGAAACAGACGTAGCAGACGTTAATCCTTAATTGGGATTAGGCGTAGTATTAAGCGGTGATCCTTCATTGGAAACATACGTAGGGCTTTGGTCTTGTCCGGATCGGAAGTGTGGCTTGGATTCTAGATATTGAATCGGAAAGCGGTGAAACTTTGAGTTCACATTGAGGTACCACATGCATAGAGTCACATTGTCTTGCATTGAGTCGTCTATAGTTATGTGATCATTGAATGCATGTATTGATGTGGATGCGATGTACGTTTGAAATATGTGAGATGATTGTTGGTTAATATTATTGACGTGATTACACCAAGTGTGATGAATTCTTAAATTGTGTTTTAATTCATTGTGCCTTATTATGCTATTTCATAATGATTTGAATTCTCACCCTTTCTGTTTGAATGTTACCTTTACATGGGTATCGTGCAGATACTACAGAGTAGTATTGCTGGAGTAGGTGGACGGTAGCTCGCTCAAGATTAGCTGGAGAGTTTCCGTATTTAGTTTGAAATTAGGTAATGAGTCAATGCTCTGGTCATGTAACACTGGGTAGATTAGTGGTATTGAACTCATAGCTTATTTAGATATGTTTTATGTTATTACTTGTTTATTTTAATTGGAAGTGATTATTGAGAGATGATCATGGTATGGGACATGGATCATTTTTATGAAATACATGAGTATTCTCTATTTTCCGCTGCGAACGCATATTGCTTGAATATTCATGATGAGTGAAATGTGTTATTTTGAATGACCAGGTGTATTGTTGGTTTTTGAAAGTTTTAAGTTTCGAAAACGTCGATGTGACGCCCTTTTCTTTATATGCGTGCTTATTTACTCTAATTATATGCTAAATAATTTGGGGTAGAAAAAGGGGTGTTACACATTAGTGGTATCAGAGCATGGTCGACCAGTTGGTCAATAGTCACTAATGTGTTACATTAGTCGCAGGTCGGTCCGTTCGGCCAGGTTGTTTAATTAGGTTTGTTCCTAGTATGCGACATGTGTGTGAGAACACTGTCGGTGCTTGTTTTATTTTCCATTGGCAGGTTGGGAACTCGAGGATAAGATGAGGGAATCGTATCCGGAGTGGTTCGTTTGAGGAATTTTCGAGGACGGAAATCTTTTAAGTGGGGGAGAGTTGTAACAACCCAATTTTAGTAATTAGTTCTTATATTATTATTATTATATTATATTTAATTATTTGGAGTGTTAAGTAATTAAGTGGTTGTGAGGTATTATAATAATTGATTATATTAATTAAATTAGTATGTTAATTAATTAGTTGATATGAGATATAGTTAAATAATTATATTAATTAAATTGGTATGACTAGTGAGTGGTTAATTATTTAAATTTAAATAGAGGTATTTAAATATTAGGTATTATTGGGCCTAGTGATTAAATTAGATGATTTAAGCCCACTAGAATACTATTATAAATAGTAAGAGTGTGAGAATTAGAATTCACTTGAGCACTGAAAGCAATAGAGAAAGAGGAGAGGAAAAGCGAGAGGAGTCAAGGTTTCCATCAAATTGACAAGGTAAGGGGGGAAATCCTTATTATTATGGGTTAGTATGATTGGGTCAATGGGTAGGAACATGTTTTAGGTTGAAATCCTTAATTGGCATGTTTTGGAATTATTAGGTCTTGATAAATACTCTTGAATTGTGATGATTAAATTATGCTAAAACTGTGAATGAATATATATTTGGATGAGTCATAATTTTATGAACGTGTAGCTTTTTACGGAATCGAAATCGGAGGTCCGGAAGTCCTCCAACGATGAAAAATGCGGGGAAATCTGCATTCTGTTTCGTGTTAGCGCAGGAACAACATTCTGTTTTGCGTTAACCGGTTAACCCAGGGCGTTAACCGGTTAACACTGTTACGATATTAAAAAAATTACATTCTGTCTTGCGTTAACCGGTTAACCCAGGGCGTTAACCGGTTAACACTGTTATAAATTGTCAAGAAGCGCATTCTGTTTTGCGTTAACCGATTAACCCAGGGCGTTAACCGGTTAACACTGTTTGAAAAGTGAAAAATTGATATTTAAATGTTGTGTGCGTTTTGGAATGAAATCTATGTGTACGTATTTGATGATTGGCCTATATTAGTGAGTAATATATTGTATGAATGTGTATGTATACCATTATTGAATTGTGAATGATTTATGGTTATGGATGTGTATATGTAATCGTAATTGATGTGTTGTGATGAATGTGTATATGTACCAATTGTGAGTCATGGTGATATGTGGGATGTTAAGACGGTATATAGATGGTCTTAATTGCATATGTGTTGGTATGTGTGCATTCATTCATAACATGGTTGACTTCATTGTGGAAGTGGTCAAGCGGTGATCCTTAATTGGAAACAGACGTAGCAGACGTTAATCCTTAATTGGGATTAGGCGTAGTATTTAAGCGGTGATCCTTCATTGGAAACAGACGTAGAAGACGTTAATCCTTAATTGGGATTAGGCGTAGTATTAAGCGGTGATCCTTCATTGGAAACATACGTTGGGCTTTGGTCTTGTCCGAATCGGAAGTGTGGCTTGGATTCTAGATATTGAATCGGAAAGCGGTGAAACTTTGAGTTCACATTGAGGTACTACATGCATAGAGTCACATTGTCTTGCATTGAGTCGTCTATAGTTATGTGATCATTGAATGCATGTATTGATGTGGATGCGATGTACGTTTGAAATATGTGAGGTGATTGTTGGTTAATATTATTGACGTGATTACACCAAGTGTGATGAATTCTTAAATTGTGTTTTAATTCATTGTGCCTTATTATGCTATTTCATAATGATTTGAATTCTCACCCTTTCTGTTTGAATGTTACCTTTACATGGGTATCGTGCATATACTACAGAGTAGTATTGCTGGAGTAGGTGGACGGTAGCTCGCTCAAGATTAGCCGGAGAGTTTCCGTATTTAGTTTGAAATTAGGTAATGAGTCAATGCTCTGGTCATGTAACACTGGGTAGATTAGTGGTATTGAACTCATATCTTATTTAGATATGTTTTCTGTAACACCCCGATAATAATAAAATAATTATTTGAATTAGATTAATAATTTATTTATTAATTTAATTAAATAATTGACAATTTTATTATTATTATTTTTGGATTATTATTATTGGAAAATATATATATGTTGGAATAAGGAAAAGTTCTCATTTGGAAAAGCATTTCACGTGAAAACAGAACAGAGAACGATCGTGAGAGAAAAGGGAAAAGGGCAGAGAAGAGGAGCGGAAGAGCAAAGGTTGGAGAACGAAAGCTTGAAGCTCAAAGATTCTGCCGGATTGTTAAGGTAAGGGGGGTTTATCATCGGTTAAAGGTATTATATGATAATATGTACTGGGTAGTGATAACCATTGTTTTATCTCTGATTAGATTGATGTATGATGAATTTGTGAAATAGTGGATGAATGAAATTGGATGATAATTGAAAGGAATTCGAAGAAATTTAACATCTATGCACATAACAGCCAGTGGATGAATGAAATTGGACGATAATTGAAAAGGAATTCGTAGAAATTAACATCTGTGCACATAACAGCCAAATGACGTTCGCCATTATGCCTTCGGCGTTCGCCGTTGGGTTTTTTTTCAGAATAAGAGCGTTTAACGCTAATGGCGTTCGCCATTAGCCTAATGGCGTTCGCCATATCAGTTTGACAGACAGTTTTTCCAGAATGAGAGCGTGTAACGCTAATGGCGTTCGCCATTAGCCTAATGGCGTTCGCCATATCAGTTTGAAGGACAGATTTCGCGTTTTAAACTCCCAGATGTGATATCGTTGTAATGTTGTTGTCGTTTTGTTGGGTCTTGAGTAGTATAGGTATTAGTAGAGTGTGCTAATACTGTGTTTGATTATGTGGCATGATATGATATGCTGTTGTGATAAAATGTGTTAATGATGTGTGATGCTATGCATGATGCTGTGAATGTATCAGTTATGTATGCATTGTGAATAGACTGCTTTGTGGCTTATAATGTGAGCATGTGTCTATTCTTGAATTGTTGTTGATGTTGCATTGCTAGATGATTAGCGTGCATAGCATAGCCTTCGGGGCTGTAGCTAATTCCCATTGTGAGGAATTAGTGAGTGAACCATTGTGGGTTTGTTGTTGATGTTTGCATGCTAGGTGATTAGTGTGCATAGTCTAGCCTTTGGGGCTGTAGCTAATTCTCATAGTGAGGAATTAGTGAGTGAGTCACTAGGTCTCAAATGAGTGAGACTAGTGAGCTTAGTAGCCGTATCTGGATTGATCGGTGAGCTTGAACTATATGTTCAAGAAGAGTCGGTACCGCATTTCATGGAGTCTCATTGTATAATGAATGCATGGCATAGCCTGTGGGGCTGTAGCTAATTCCCATTGTGAGGAATTAGTGAGTAAATCGTTGTGTTGTGTTGTTGGTGTTGAATATGGTTTGAGGATTATACATATGATATATATTATTGTTGAATATGATGTTTGGACGGATATTGCCGTTGCTGAATGCGTAGTCTGGTTAGGGTGAATTGATGTGTTATTTACTTAGCATTACATGTTGTTCTATAATGCTTATTATATTGATTGAGGAACTCACCCTTACAACTATTTTTCAGGTAACGAGCAGTGAGTTGAGTAGAAGCTAGTGCTATGGAGTCTAGTGTCGTCCTTAGTGGGTCATGCTCTGGTAGATGTAACATCGGGAGGGGATGTTTGACTATGTTTTAATTTAGTTGTTGATCAACTTTACATGTAATGTAGTACATGCTTTGAATGTTGATGTTTTGTATCCGCTGCGTATTATGCAACTGTTTTATTTTGATAAATAAATGAGCATGACAGGATATTTTGATGAATGTTGTGAAATGCATTGTGTGGCACCCTTCGGGGCATAATTACTCTGATTGATATGTTATTATTTTAATTAAAAATTTTGGGGTATTTAGAAGGGTGTTACATTAGTGGTATCAGAGCATAGTCGGTCGAGTCGAGTCGTAATTATTCTGTTTCCCCTGTACGGGATAGGTGTTGTGTAACCCTATCGGTACTTATTATTTGAGCTTGTTGGGTTTCAGAATAGAGATGGCTGGAAGAAGTAGAGACGATGCTGTGATTGCTGAGGCTCTGGGTATGCTAGCTGGAGTACTTGGAGGAAATCAGAATGTTGTGGGAATGGGAGCTGCTCGTCAACTGAGTGAGTTCCAGAAGAACAATCCTCCAATGTTCAAGGGAGCATACGATCCAGATGGCGCCCAGAAGTGGTTGAAGGAGATCGAGAGGATCTTCCGAGTGACCGAGTGTGCTGATAACCAGAAGGTCAGGCTCGGTACGCATATGCTGTCAGAGGAAGCAGATGATTGGTGGGTTGCTACCCGCACTGAGTTGGAAGCTGCCGGGAGTGCTGAGGTCACTTGGGCGGTGTTCAGAGAGAGATTTCTGAGGAAGTACCTTCCAGAGGAGGTCAGAGGAAGGAGAGAGATAGAGTTCTTAGAATTGAAGCAGGGCAATCGGTCTGTTACCGAGTATACTGCTAAGTTCACAGAGCTGTCGAAGTATTACATTCCCTATGATGAGGCTACTGGAGAATTTTCAAAATGCGTGAGGTTTGAGAACGGGTTACGTCCCGAGATCAAGCGGGCTATTGAGTATCAGCGGATTAGGGTGTTTTCTAATTTGGTCGACTGTTGCAGAAGGTTTGAACAGGATACCAAGGCCAGAGCGGAAAGCTATCAGCAGAGGGTTGATAGGAAAGGCAAGAATCAGAATGATGGTGGGAAACCGTATGCAGCTGGCAGAGGTTTCCAGAGACAGAGTGGGATGAAGAGACCTAGTGGGGGAGACTCTAGTGCTCCTGTTAAGTGTTTCAGATGTGGTCAGGCTGGACATCGTGTCCATGAGTGTACCAGTGCTAAGAAGAAGTGTTTCAAGTGTGGAAAAGGTGGTCACTTGGCTGCAGAGTGCCGGTTGAAGACTGCGATTTGTTTCAACTGTGGAGAGGTGGGTCATATCAGTCCACGTTGTCCTAAGCCGAAGAAAGAGAATCAGTCGGAAGGCAAGGTCTTTGCTTTATCGGGTTCTGAGACTTCTGCAGATGATCGTTTGACCCAAGGTACGTGTTATATTAATGGCATTTCTCTTGTAGCTATTGTTGACACTGGTGCGACTCATTCCTTTATATCTTTGGATTGTGCTGTGAAACTTAAAGTAGAGATATCTGAATGCATGGAAGTATGGTGATTGATACTCCTGCGAAGGGTTCAATGACTACTACTTCAGTTTGTTTAAATGTTCTTTAAGTATTTTTGGTAGAGACTTTGGGATGGACCTAGTGTGTCTTCCACTTGTGTAGATTGATGTTATCTGGGTATGAACTGGTTGGTGTTTATTGACGACATTTTGGTGTATCCGAAATCTAAAGAAGAGCATGCTGAGTATTTGAGAGTGGTTTTAGGAGTTCTGCGAGAAAAGAAGTTACTTGCTAAACTCTCTAAATGTGAATTTTGGTTAGAAGAGGTTAGTTTCCTTGGTCATGTGATTTCAAGAGGTGGTGTTGCGGTTGATCCTTCTAAGATCGAAGCGGTATCTAAGTGGGAAGCTCCGAAGTCAGTTTCTGAGATAAGAAGTTTTCTTGGACTTGCAGGTTATTATAGGAAATTCATTGAGGGATTTTCTAAGTTGGCGTTACCATTGACGATGTTGACTAGAAAGGGGCAAGCGTTTGTTTGGGACTCAAAATGTGAAGAAGGTTTCCAAGAGTTGAAGAGAAGGTTGACTACTGCTCCTATTCTGATATTACCGAGTTCGTCGGAACCATTTGAGGTTTATTGTGATGCTTCATTGTTGGGTTTAGGTGGTGTGTTGATGCAGAATAAGCAGGTTATAGCTTATGCTTCGAGACAACTAAGGGTTCATGAGAGGAACTATCCGACGCATGATTTAGAGTTGGCAGCTGTGGTGTTTGCTCTGAAGTTGTGGAGACATTACTTGTATGGATCAAGATTTGAAGTTTTCAGTGACCATAAAAGTTTAAAGTATTTGTTTGATCAGAAAGAGCTGAATATGAGACAAAGGAGATGGTTAGAATTTCTGAAGGATTATGATTTTGGTTTGAATTACCATCCGGGTAAAGCAAACGTAGTAGCTGATGCATTGAGTCGGAAATCATTGCATATGTCTATGTTAATGGTTAAGGAATTGGATTTAATTGAGCAGTTCAGAGACTTGAGTTTGGTGTGTGAGAGTACCCACAATAGTGTTAAATTGGGAATGTTGAAGTTAACAAGTAGTATTCTGAATGAGATTAGAGAGGGTCAGAAATCGGATATGCTTTTGGTTGATAGGTTGACCCTAGTGAAGCAAGGTCAAGGTGGTGAATTCAGAGTTGATGAGAATGGTGTTTTGAGATTTGGTAATCGGGTGTGCGTTCCGGATGTCACAGAACTTAAGAAGAGTATTCTTGAGGAAGGACATCGTAGTGGTCTGAGTATTCATCCTGGAGCTACGAAGATGTATCATGATTTGAAAAAGTTATTTTGGTGGCCGGGAATGAAAAGAGAAATTGCGAGTTTTGTTTATTCTTGTTTGACTTGTCAGAAGTCGAAGATTGAGCATCAGAAGCCGTATGGGCTAATGCAACCGTTGGCTATTCCAGAGTGGAAGTGGGATAGTATCAGTATGGATTTTGTTTCTGGTTTGCCGAGGACAAATAAGAATTTTGAGGCTATTTGGGTGATTGTTGATAGATTGACAAAATCGGCTCATTTCATTCCGATCAGAATGGATTATCCGTTAGAAAGATTAGCCGAGTTGTATATTGAGAAGATCGTAAGTTTGCATGGTATTCCGTCTAGTATTGTTTCGGACAGAGACCCTAGATTTACATCGAAGTTCTGGGAAGGTTTGCAGAAGGCTTTGGGAACTAAGCTGAGATTGAGTTCTGCATATCATCCGCAGACTGATGGTCAGACTGAGAGGACGATTCAGTCATTAGAGGATCTTTTGAGAGCTTGTGTTTTGGAAAAAGGAGGTGCTTGGGATTGTTATTTACCTTTGATTGAGTTTACCTACAACAATAGTTTTCATTCGAGCATTGGTATGGCGCCGTTTGAAGCCTTGTATGGTAGGAGATGTCGGACACCGTTATGTTGGTATGAGTCCGGTGAGAGTGCTGTGGTTGGACCGGAGATTGTTCAACAAACTACGGAAAAGATTAAGATGATTCAGGAGAAGATGAGAATTGCTCAGAGTCGTCAGAAGAGTTATCATGATAAGAGGAGGAAGTCACTTGAGTTCCAAGAGGGAGATCATGTGTTTCTTCGTGTTACTCCGATAACTGGTGTTGGTCGAGCCTTGAAGTCGAAGAAAGTGACACCTCGATTTATTGGTCCTTATCAGATTTTGGAAAGGATAGGGGAAGTAGCCTATCATATCGCTTTACCGCCGTCGCTTGCGAATTTGCATGATGTTTTTCATGTGTCTCAGTTGAGGAGGTACATTCATGATCCGTCGCATGTAGTCCAGGTAGATGATGTACAGGTGAGAGATAACCTGACTGTTGAAGCATCACCTATGAGGATCGAGGATCGAGAGTTGAAGCAGTTGCGGGGTAAAGAGATTGCCTTGGTGAAGGTAGCTTGGGGAGGACCAGCAGGTGGCAATGTGACTTGGGAACTGGAGAGTAAGATGAAGGAGTCTTATCCAGAGTTGTTCGCTTGAGGTATGTTTTCGAGGACGAAAACTCTTTTAGTGGGGGAGAGTTGTAACACCCCGATAATAATAAAATAATTATTTGAATTAGATTAATAATTTATTTATTAATTTAATTAAATAATTGACAATTTTATTATTATTATTTTTGGATTATTATTATTGGAAAATATATATATGTTGGAATAAGGAAAAGTTCTCATTTGGAAAAGCATTTCACGTGAAAACAGAACAGAGAACGATCGTGAGAGAAAAGGGAAAAGGGCAGAGAAGAGGAGCGGAAGAGCAAAGGTTGGAGAACGAAAGCTTGAAGCTCAAAGATTCTGCCGGATTGTTAAGGTAAGGGGGGTTTATCATCGGTTAAAGGGTATTATATGATAATATGTACTGGGTAGTGATAACCATTGTTTTATCTCTGATTAGATTGATGTATGATGAATTTGTGAAATAGTGGATGAATGAAATTGGATGATAATTGAAAGGAATTCGAAGAAATTTAACATCTATGCACATAACAGCCAGTGGATGAATGAAATTGGACGATAATTGAAAAGGAATTCGTAGAAATTAACGTCTGTGCACATAACAGCCAAATGACGTTCGCCATTATGCCTTCGGCGTTCGCCGTTTGGGTTTTTTTTTCAGAATAAGAGCGTTTAACGCTAATGGCGTTCGCCATTAGCCTAATGGCGTTCGCCATATCAGTTTGACAGACAATTTTTCCAGAATGAGAGCGTGTAACGCTAATGGCGTTCGCCATTAGCCTAATGGCGTTCGCCATATCAGTTTGAAGGACAGATTTCGCGTTTTAAACTCCCAGATGTGATATCGTTGTAATGTTGTTGTCGTTTTGTTGGGTCTTGAGTAGTATAGGTATTAGTAGAGTGTGCTAATACTGTGTTTGATTATGTGGCATGATATGATATGCTGTTGTGATAAAATGTGTTAATGATGTGTGATGCTATGCATGATGCTGTGAATGTATCAGTTATGTATGCATTGTGAATAGACTGCTTTGTGGCTTATAATGTGAGCATGTGTCTATTCTTGAATTGTTGTTGATGTTGCATTGCTAGATGATTAGCGTGCATAGCATAGCCTTCGGGGCTGTAGCTAATTCCCATTGTGAGGAATTAGTGAGTGAACCATTGTGGGTTTGTTGTTGATGTTTGCATGCTAGGTGATTAGTGTGCATAGTCTAGCCTTTGGGGCTGTAGCTAATTCTCATAGTGAGGAATTAGTGAGTGAGTCACTAGGTCTCAAATGAGTGAGACTAGTGAGCTTAGTAGCCGTATCTGGATTGATCGGTGAGCTTGAACTATATGTTCAAGAAGAGTCGGTACCGCATTTCATGGAGTCTCATTGTATAATGAATGCATGGCATAGCCTGTGGGGCTGTAGCTAATTCCCATTGTGAGGAATTAGTGAGTAAATCGTTGTGTTGTGTTGTTGGTGTTGAATATGGTTTGAGGATTATACATATGATATATATTATTGTTGAATATGATGTTTGGACGGATATTGCCGTTGCTGAATGCGTAGTCTGGTTAGGGTGAATTGATGTGTTATTTACTTAGCATTACATGTTGTTCTATAATGCTTATTATATTGATTGAGGAACTCACCCTTACAACTATTTTTCAGGTAACGAGCAGTGAGTTGAGTAGAAGCTAGTGCTATGGAGTCTAGTGTCGTCCTTAGTGGGTCATGCTCTGGTAGATGTAACATCGGGAGGGGATGTTTGACTATGTTTTAATTTAGTTGTTGATCAACTTTACATGTAATGTAGTACATGCTTTGAATGTTGATGTTTTGTATCCGCTGCGTATTATGCAACTGTTTTATTTTGATAAATAAATGAGCATGACAGGATATTTTGATGAATGTTGTGAAATGCATTGTGTGGCACCCTTCGGGGCATAATTACTCTGATTGATATGTTATTATTTTAATTAAAAATTTTGGGGTATTTAGAAGGGTGTTACATTTTCTGTTATTACTTGTTTATTTTAATTGGAAGTGATTATTGAGAGATGATCATGGTATGGGACATGGATCATTTTTATGAAATACATGAGTATTCTCTATTTTCCGCTGCGAACGCATATTGCTTGAATATTCATGATGAGTGAAATGTGTTATTTTGAATGACCAGGTGTATTGTTGGTTTTTGAAAGTTTTAAGTTTCGAAAACGTCGATGTGACGCCCTTTTCTTTATATGCGTGCTTATTTACTCTGATTATATGCTAAATAATCTGGGGTAGAAAAAGGGGTGTTACAGGAATCACTGGGGGATTCTGTCTCGCTAGCTTTGTTGCTCGAGGCGCCTTGGATTCTTCCACTTTTTAGGGCACTCTCGATGCATTCTCCAATTGTCACTAAGTTAGAAAAGTCTGATGTTGCACTGCTAATCATCCTTTTGAAGTATGGACTTTGCAGGGTGTCCCTGAATAATTCCATCTATTCTTTGTCTAAAAGTGGTGGCTCAACGCAAGCCGCTAACTCTTTCCATCTTTGGGCATACCCTCTAAAGGATTCATTGCTCTCTTTAGATAAGGCTCTCAGCTGCATGCGATCAGGAGCTATGTACAAATTATATTTGTAGTGCTTCAAGAAGCCGTTAGCTAGGTCCAATCATGATTGAATGTGACTTCTTTCTAACTTCATGTACCAACTCAACGATGCCCCGGTCAAACTGTCTTGAAAACAGTGAATCATTAGCTTATCATCGTGGGCATGAGAGGTCATTTTTCGATAAAACATCACCAAATGGTGCTTTGGACATCCATCCCCTTGGTACTTCTCAAATTCCGATACTTTGAATTTTAGGGGTATAACCAGGTCAGGTACCAAACACATGCCTAAGGCATTAAGTTCAATCGTATCTTGCCTTTCTATGGCCTTGAGTCTTTTCTCTAGCACGTGACATCTTTTAGCAATCTCATCGTCTTATGGTTGTTCAGCATTAACCACTAGGCTTGTTCCATGGGAATCTGGCACGGAGAATGCAAAACTGTGATACTCAACAGCATCATGACGTGAGGAATCTTGAACAACATGACGTTCTTGTACAGTAGAGTTATCAACTGGGGTTTGCACAAGGTGAGGTTGGGTAAGACCATTTACTGTAGCTAGCATAACATTCTCAACAACTGCAGTCTGCTGAATGTTGTCTTCCTTCTTTGCTAAAACTATCATAGCTTCCACATGTTGGTCTAGCTGATTTTTCATCGAGTCCACATCACCTCTCAATGCAATATGACTTTGCTCCAACGGATCCATGATCTTTCAAGAGCTACTTCAAGTATGATATTAGTATTGAGAAATCAACTGCAGGTTATGGACGAAGGATGGATGAGTTTTTTTGTATTTATTTTTTGGTGAAAAATGATATGAAATGTATGATGATGAATGCAAATGCAATGATATGTGTATGAATGTAGTGACATGTTCAGGATCACAGGTTCAAAGTGTTCTCAGATGGATCAGCATAACGGGTAAACGACAAGTATCTCTGATTAATGGAACCCCATGGGTATGCTCTACATTTGGTAGGTTCCTAGAGTCACGAATATTTCTTAAGAACGTCACTGCCGTGACGAAGACTCGCCGGACAATAATATCCTTAAGATGATCTCGTCTAGGTGAGGTCTTTGTATTATCCCAGCAAGGAAAAATTCATGGGGATTCTACTACACAACTCTCGAGTCCAAGGTTCTAACAAGGTTCTCAGAGTCATAGGTCGAGGTTGGAAATATTACTGTAAGATAGTAATACGTCCAAGGGATCTCATCTGATTGGGGCTTTCGTATTAACCCAACAAGTCTGAAACTTCGTAGGTTAATACTACATAACCGTCGAATATAGTGGGTTAAAAGGTCCATAGAGTCATTGATCCAACTTTAGAATACTATCGTTGTGACGAAAACTCGTCGGGCAATAATATCTCAAGAGAATCTCCTCTAGGCGGGGTCTTCGTATCTTCCCAACAAGGAAGACTCCTTGTGGACGTCCACTACGCAACCACCAACTTAATCTTATGGTTTTTCTCAGACTCGAGTGGTGAGCATATCTCACAAAGTACCACCAACCAGAGAACCCCAATAACGCATAGCCAATAAAACACCAGACAATAATTATGACAGAATAATAATAACAAAATAAATAAAAAACAAATAAACAAGATTAACACACAATACATCAACTGAACTAAATTAGGATTCACTCTCTTTTGCTTGGAGCTATTCCCCAGCAGAGTCGCCATCTGTCGCATCTCGAAAAATACGATTCCTCGCGATGGTCGCGGAAAAATTTATGTTCGAACAGAGTCGCCACCGAACTTTATTTATCCCAATGAAGGAATAGGAAAATATCGATAAAACCCTTAGAAAAAAAGGAATAATGGTCGTCGCAACCATATTCGGGTTCGGGAGTGGATTACGTAAGGGGAAGGTATTAACACCCCTTGCGTCTGTTGTACTCAACGGGAACCTTTTAGTTCTAATGTGCATTTCGAGTGTTAATTTATGTTGTTTGTTACCTTCGGGTTAAAATATTGAAAATAGAAATGGATGAGAACCTTAGAAAGGAGAAAGGGAGGTTTTTTATTAGTGTGCTCGCAAAGATACAACCATCTCCTGCCTATGTATCCTTATGGTGTAATAAGGAAATCAGAGCATTCGTAGTTCGGGGAACTATGGATGGTTGGTGTTTTTTAATGAACAACTGTTTAGATCGCGTTCTAAAGGCTAAACGCTGGCTTGTCTACTCTCGGCGGAGGCTTAAGCACTGGTTTGTTATACGCATTAGAAAGGGTTTAAAGTATTCTTTCTAAAAATAGTTTAGGTCACATGGGGGTGACAAGTTGGATTAATATGTGGGATATTTTGATTGGTTGAGATGTTTTTAATTGGATGACGATTACTCGGATAGTTGAGTAAGACAACTCGTATCCTAACATTCGGGAAAGGGAATAGAAGACTCTGGACCACTTTCTTTTTCATCCTTAATTATAGAAAGGATTTGATAATAATTAAGGTGTTTTAAATGGATGACGAATACTCGGATAATCGAGTAAGACAACTCGTATCCTAATATTCGGGAAAAGGAATAGAAGACTCTAGACCGCTTTCTGTTTCATCTGAGTATTTATGAAAATAAGGTTGTATATGGTTGACGTTTTTTAGACTGAACGACAAGTACTTGAATGACTGAGTAAAACAACTCATATCCAAGCATTTGAGAAGACGGGTTGAAAGCTCAAAACCATCTCCTTTTTCGTATAGTTTGTTAAGAAAATGATTTGATTAGGTTGTATGTTTGTGGAAAAATGACAATTGTTCGACTGACCGGGTAAGAGAACTCGTATTCAACCAATTGAGGAGAGAAGTTGAAGACTCAAAGTCATCTCCTTTTTTCATTTCATTATTATGAAAATGTTTTGATTTAATCGGGATTTGGAGGTTTGTAGAGGAACGACAATTATTTGACTAACAAAGTAAGAGAACTTGTATTCAAATAGTCGAGGAGAAAAATTGAAGACTCAAAGTCATCTCCCTTTTCATTTCTTATTATAAAAGGACTTGATTTATTTGTGCTTGGGTGGATTAGAAATGACGATTATTCGATTAACTGAGTAAGAGAATTCATGTTCAAATAATCGAGGAGAGGAGTTGAAAACTCAACATCATCTCCCTTTTCATTTCTAGATAAAAAGGTGTTTAATCGGAGTTAGGTATTTTTTAAATTAATTTGAATAAAAATACTCGATGTTGGATCGAGGTTTTAAATTTGTATTTTTGCGAATAAATTGGATTTTTATTTAGTGAATCAATCATCTACTCGATTATTCAATAACCGAATATGTCTCATTGTAAGAAAGCCCAAGAGTAAGCTATGCGAGGTTGATGGCGATGCTTGAAAGCGATCGACTTACAAAGGTATTTAAAAAAAATGGCTCGACATTGAATCGAGGATTGTGCGATTTTGATGGTTTGGAAATGGAATGGAATTGAGTTTGTATTATGAAATGAATAAAATCGAGTTTGAGGATGGTTTGAGATTGTGATAATGAAAAAAAAATTATTCATTGTTTAATTATTAAAATTAATTTATTAAAATTCAGTTAAATCGATTAATTAAGTCAATTAAGATTAATTATCAAAATTATTTAACTAAATTAAATAATCAAGTTAATTAAAAATGATTAATCAAAATTAAATTAATTAAGTAAAATTTTAATCAATTAATTAATTTAGTTAAAAGAGAAGTAAATAAGTGACAATGTTGATTTAAAAAACGATCGGATTGAATTAATCCATCATGTGCTCAAGAACCGGTTTGTGCGAAATGACAATAGGATTAATGGCATACGCAAAATCAAAACGCGACGAAAGTATTCTGTTGATGTGTTGTAATTTTGGGAGGCATAACGGTATTGAGTTACCGAATCGATGGGTTGGAGACTTCAATTTTAGAATTTTTTTTTTTAATAACCAGATTTTTTAAAAAAATTTCAAAAATACCCATTTTTTCAAAAAAATTACAAAAATGGGCAATTTTTGCCCTAATATACACATAGGCGCCACCCTAGTTGGCGCCTACCCTTAAAGGGTAGGGCAAGTCGCCACTAGGAGTGGCGCCTACCCTTAAAATTTTTTTTTTTTTTTTTAATATGTTTTTTTTTTTTTTTTTTTTTTTTTTTTTTTTTTAAAAAATTTTTTAGTTTATGAATTTATATTTTTTATAAATTATATTAATTTATATTAACACATATATATAATAAAATTATTTACAAGATATATATATATATATATATATATATATATATATAATATATATATATATATATATATATATATATATATATATATATATATATATATATATATATATATATATATATATATATATATATATATATATATATATATATATATATATATATATATATATATATATATATATATATATATATATTAATTTATATATATATTAACTTAATTTATAAGTAATTAATATTATTTATAAATTTTTGGAAAAAAATAATTTATATACGTGTAAATAATATTTATACACATGTAAATTAATATATATATATATATATATATATATATATATATATATATATATATATATATATATATATATATATATATATATATATATATATATATATATATATATCTATATATATATATATATATATATATATATATATATATATATATAGATATAAGATATAAAGATAATAAACAGAAAATATTTTTATTTAAATAATAGACAAGACAAATATTACAAAGATATGATTAAACACATAATGGAAAAAAGAGGTAGTTTAGTATTGGAAGTGTGATATTCAGTATTGGAAGTTCAAGAAGTTTAAGTTTTTGGTGCAAGCAAAGCTAAAGCCGAGACTGTAAGGCATGCGTGGGAATCTCTGAGACTAAGTTCAGGCTAGGTGGAGGCTAGGTGGATAGGTTGGCATGCATTGGTACAGACTAGGTGGGAGTGTTGCATTCAAAGGTGTGACGTGGGAATCTTGCAGACTTGGTGGTGAATACTTTTGAGGAACAGGCATGCGTGGGAATCTCTGAGACTAAGTTCAGACTTGGTTGAAGACATGCATGCAAAGATGTGTCGGAATCTTGCAGTATAAATATTCACACACATTTTCACAAAGGTATTCACAATATCTTCACAAAACCATCACAATATCTTCACAAAACCTTCACAAAACATGGCATCTTCATCACAATACAAAATCAAAGCTCACGTCAATGGTGAGACTTATGAATGTGATATGTCTGGCTTCCTATTTAGAAACACCGAATGCACTCGTTTTTGTCTAAATAGAGGAGCTGACTTCTCTTATCTGAAAAGGAAGATTGAGTCCAAACTAAGACAACCCGTGTCCCAAATTTTTTATCAACAACCTTTTTTTTCAGAAAATAACTCTGTCAAGTTTTATAAGTCATTGATTCAAAATGACATGGAGACAAAATACATGTTTCGTAACCATGAGTATTCTGGTTACGAATACATAGTGTTGTACATTGTGTTGGAACAATTTCAACCAGCTCAGAATATTCAGTCACAGGTTATTGATCCTGTGATTGATGACGAACAAGATGTTGAGCACCACGTTGAAGACGATGTGGTTGATGATGCTGAAGACGTGGTTGATGACTTGGTGAACCGTGATTCTGAAGACGAAGACCAAGTTCAAATACCTATAGCGCAACGCTACTCACCGCCTGCGCACTTCACAACCCTTAACTTGGGCGAGGATGAGCCCTCATCAGATATGTTCTACAACCCATATATGAGGTCTGATGAGGACTTAAAGAAGGGTGACCAATTTCGGACCAAGGAAGAGTGTCTGTTAGCAATAAAGAACTGGCACTTGAAAAACTGTGTTGACTACGATGTTATCAAATCAAATCCGGAAAGATACGTTATTGTATGCAAAAATCCGGAGTGTGGGTATAGGTTGATGGCATCCTACAAGAAGAAACATAATGCGTGGGTGATAGGGTCCATTTCTCAAGCTCACATTTGCGTCAACACCAACATGGCACAGGATCATCGCAAACTTAGCCATGATATGATCTGCCATTCCATATTACCTCTAGTTGAGGCTGACCCGTCACTGAAGGTCAAAACAATTATCTCCCATTGTGTGGCTGTTTTCAAATATACACCGTCATACAGAAAGGCTTGGTTAGCGAAAACCAAGGCAATTGAACTGGTATACGGTAACTGGGAGGAATCATACAAACAACTACCACGCTACCTGGCTGCACTACGATTGTATTCACCTGGGACGGTTTCTATAATGGAGACCTTGCCGGCACAATCCCCTGACGGAACTCGTCTAGAAGGTAATGGAATATTCCATAGACTTTTCTGGGCATTCCGTCCCTGCATCATCGGTTTCACATTCTGCAAACCACTTGTTCAAGTCGATGGAACTTGGCTGTATGGGAAATACAAAGGATCGTTACTGATGGCGGTCGCACAAGATGGAAATTCTAATATTTTCCCAATAGCCTTTGCATTGGTAGAAGGAGAAACGGCTGCTGCTTGGAGTTTCTTCCTTAAGAATCTCCGAACGCACGTGACTCCACAAGCTGGCATCTGTGTTATTTCTGACAGGCACGCTTCAATAGACAGTGCATATAATAATCCAGCAAATGGTTGGCATGACCCCCCGTCTACCCATGTCTACTGCATCAGGCATATTGCTCAAAATTTTATGCGGGAGTTCAAGGATAACTTCTTGAAGCAACATTTGATAAACGCGGGGTATGCATTAAACCAACCTGGATTCCAATACTACCGCCGGGAAATAGTGTTGGCAAATTCTGATGCAGGAAGGTGGATCGATAATATCGACAGAGCGAAGTGGACTAGATCATACGACGATGGGGTAAGGTGGGGCCACATGACAACAAATCTTGTGGAATCAATGAACGGCGTGTTTAAGGGCATACGTAACCTCCCGATAACCGCATTGGTGAGTGCGACCTATTTTCGGATGGCAACGTTGTTCGTAACAAGAGGCAGGCGCTGGCATGAAGTGTTGCAGACGAGTCAAGTATATAGTGATGCCTGCATGAAGTTTATGAGGCAGGAATCTGCCAAAGCCAGCAGCCATCGGGTTACCGAATTCGACCGCCATGGCCACACTTTTAGTGTCAAGGAAACAATTGACCATAACCAAGGGCTGCCCAGACAAGAGTATAGGGTCCTAATACCAGACCGTTGGTGCGACTGTGGTCAATTTCAGGCCTATCGTATGCCTTGTTCCCATGTCATTGCAGCGTGTTCACACAGCCACTTCGATGCATTATCGCTAGTGTCTCCGATCTACAAAGTTGCAACATTGCTCAATGTATACGACAATCCCTTTCCGGTGGTAGCATTGGAGGCGTATTGGCCAGAGTATGACGGGGAAATTGTTTGGCACAACGAATCGATGCGGCGGAATAAAAGTGGTCGCCCAAATAGCAGGCGCATTAGAACTGAAATGGACGTCGCAGAGAAAATGCAGAGGAAGTGTAGCATATGTAGACAACTAGGGCATAATAAGAACAAATGTCCATATCGTGGATCTAGTTCCACAACTTAGTTTTCATATTCATAAATCTGTGTACCAATGTTATTTATCATTAAAGTTTACTTTTTATTCCAAATAGAAGATGACACTTGAACAACAAACACAAACATCTAACATTACAACACCAATTACTAAAACAAAAACAAATACTGGAACAAAAACAAGTACTAAAACAAGAACAAGTACTAGAACAATAACAAATACAACAACAACATGACAAACAACCATTAAAATCTAAGAAATTACAACAGTTAACAATATATATCTTGTAAATAATTTTATTTATATATATATGTTAATATAAATTAATATAATTTATAAAAAATATAAATTCATAAACTAAAAAAAATTTAAAAAAAAAACATATTTAAAAAAAAAAAAAAACATATTTTTTTAAAAAAAAAAAAATATTTAAAAAAAAAAAAAAAAAAAAAAAATTTAAGGGTAGGCGCCACTCCCAGTGGCGCCTACGTACAAAATTAGGGCAAAAATTGCCCATTTTTGTAATTTTTTTGAAAAAATGGGTATTTTTGAAATTTTTTTAAAAAATCTGATTATTAAAAAAAAAAAATTCTCAATTTTAGCGCAATGGAAATAAGTAACCGTACAAGCATATATCAATATAAATATTACAGAATTTTACGGTGTTCAAAATATGTAATTAAAATCCGCACAAACATAGTAATTGAACCAAAATCTACATTAGAGTCCAAAAAAAATGAGATCAATACCCAGTAAAATCAATAAGCAACCATAAGAATGTTTATTTAGTCAACATGAAATTTAATTGCAATAAAGTATGATGAGTTGCTTTCTCACTAATAAAGTACTCTAGAATTCAACCAAATCATCAACACTTATCTTCCCTTCCCCATTTTACCCCGGTACCATTATTTCATACCAATACTGGTTTCCCCCAATTTTTTAACTTCCATAATTGGAAAACCCCACAAAAACAATTTTTTAACTTCCATAATTGAAAACCCCACAAAAACAAACAAAATTACTAATAAACAAATGACATACTTACCAGAATAAAGCACAATTGGGGATTGCAATAACAAGTGATATCATGAGGTAAATTAATTACTAACTTTAAACTATAGGTTTTTCTCCATTCACAACATAATGGCCAAAACCGTGGAAAATAAATCATATTAGATCAGTATAAAGACGCATAAGAGAATGTGAAAAACAAAAATACCTTCCAAACTGTTTCAAAGGGATTGCCGTCAACAACATAAAAAATTACTTCAATAGATTGCAACGATTTGGAAATATAAACAGAGGAAGGTGACGGAAAATCTCCAACTACCTGCTCGACGTCTTGTTTGTGTGGAAAGTCAAATCAAAGATAAACCATGGAGGTCTTTTTATCCCGCTTTATAAGACATTGATGAGGTAGGTCACGTGAATCTGGTTGTTTAAGACAAGACGGAAAAGTGATTCTGCCATCACGTGGTGACCGTACGGTTTCTCGTGTAACATCCTTCCACCGTTTGCAAACGCATGCGCAAGCGACGACATTTTGATGGTGCGGCCATTGATCCTCAGCAACGTCAACTCGTTTAATAATCTCCGCAAGTAAATCCGGCAGCATGGTTGACCAATCAATTTCGTCCTCCGATTCACGTACGGCGGTTCCTTTCCAGTCATCACTGGTAGTAACAAGAGATGGAACCTCCTTAAAGGATCTCGAGAATTTTCCAGATCCAAAAACTTCATCAACGACATGTGTAATAACAATGGTTCTAGAGAGAGAGAATGGTTCTAGAGAGAGGAGAGGATCCCTGGTTGTGATGTTTGAGGAAAAAGAATGTGACGAAGATGTGCGGCTGTGCAAGGTTGTTGGCGGAAGAAGGTTGTTTGGATGGAGGCGTCTTTACCAGAAACGGAGGGAGATGGGGTGTTGTGTTGAAGGGTTGACATGGTGATGAGGAGGGAGTATGTGTGAAGGAGGTAGGTGACGGCGTGGAGAAGGAAATGGGATTTGTGGTGAAACGATTGAAGGGTTCAAAGAAAGCGATGATGGTCCTCCTGGGAAAGAAGAAGAGGCTTTTCTCTTATTTTCTTTTTCTTTCTCCAGCCAGAACTCTTTGAGAGGAAAAGTCTTTGGAAGCGATGTAAGGGGAGGGAGAGAGAGAGAGAGAGAGAGAGAGAGAGAGAGAGAGAGAGAGAGAGAGAGAGAGAGAGAGAGAGAGAGAGAGAGAGAGAGAGAGAGAGAGAGAGAGAGAGAGAGAGAGAGAGAGAGAGTTTTTTTTAATTTTATTTATTTTCAGAGTTTCTTAATTAATAGTATTAATTAAATCCTAATTTTTGATTGGATAAATGGGATAAATGTGGATTGCTAATAATAGCCATTGATTAATTTGAACCGATAGCTTTGATTGAATTAAAGAAACACACACTATTTAAATAAATCAAAATGCATATAATGCCTTCTTTTAGATGACGTAATCGATTTAAAACAATTTTAATCAATTGAATCAAATAAAATTCACAACTTTTTAAATAATCATGATAAAATTAAAATAATAACATGGAAAATTCTATTTTTTTAATCTGACTATTTTGACGAAAGAACACAATTAAAACGACTAAAAATGAATAAAAGTCGGGCAAAAATTTGCTCGAAAAATTAAATCGGATGCATGAAAATGATCAGTGTGAAATATACTTATTGAAAAAATACAGCATTTCTTTAAATTTTGAAATAAATTTTCACCGGTTAAAAGGCTCAGCCGGTCAAAATGCAACCGTAGCAGCCGCTAAAATAAATAACGAGCACACCAGGTTAAACTACGTGAATCGTAGATTAATAATACTGGTGTGTGTAATTTTAATTTTGAAACTTTTTACCTGCTTATTTGTGTACGTTCTTGAGAAAATGATTCAACCGATTTGTCAGTATTTTCAATAAATTTATTCTGACTGATATTTTAGTTATTATTCATGATGGAATGCATGTCATGCTGTGCATATGATGCAAATTAAAAATGAAATCGATTTTACAAAAATTTAAATATGCCCGGACAAAATTGGGGTATGACAACATTAACAAAAACGTTGGTGCCAAATGTAAACAACATGTGGTGAATGGCCTGCAAAAGACGATATACACATTATGGATGGAAGTTGTTTGGGCTAGTGATGAGGTTGAGTATGGTCAACGGTTGCATCAACTTGAGCAAGCATGTGTTGATTATAGTGGATTTATGAATTATGTGAAAGACACATGGTTGACTCCACATAGACATAGATTTGTTGGAGCATGGATTAATCGAGTGCTACATTTGGGTTACACAACGACTAATCGGTACGTCTTATAATTTTTTATGTGTTATTTTTATATGTGATATTTTTTCTATGTATTTTTTATGTGTTATTTTCAATATTTTTAGGGTTGAATCTGCTCATTGGAAGTTAAAGCAGATGTTAGGAAACAATATAGGTGACATGGTCAAATGTTGGGAAGCTATGAATAACAACTTGAGGTTACAACTGGGAAACATTAGAGCTTCTTTTCAAAATAGTTTTTACGAAGTTGAGCACGCGCACATAAATCCCTTTTATGGTTATTTGTGTGGTTCCATAGCTCGAGCTGCTTTGAGACGTATTGCTAAAGAGTTATTGAGAGTTGATTATTTTGGAGCTAACAGACAAATATGTGGTTGTACTCTTAGAACATCTTATGGGTTACCTTGTGCTTGTGAGTTAAGAAGATACGTACTAGGTGGTATACCAATACCCATAGATGTTGTTCATGTTCATTGGAGGAAACTAACTATGGAAGTCGAGTTAGAGGTAGGTGCAGATGATGGATCGGAGGTGGATATGACTTGTGCAAGGATGAATTGTGGAAACGATTTAGGTCATTAGATGTTATTGGGAAAAGGGCATTAAAGAGTAGGGTATGTGAACTAGCATACCCAACAATGACTCCATTGTGTCCACCACCCGAGAAACTAAAAACCAAAGGAGGAGTGAAGAAGAAAGGGAAAAAACCAGCAGAATATGATGTTTATAGGGACCCTTCGTATCATGAGTATGTTGATGAGGCATCTCAATCTTCACAAAGGCAATCTCAACCATCACAGACTTCGAAGAAGTTAAAATTATCAAAGAAGCAACCATAATTCACTCTTAAATTTCCTAATCATATTAGGTCATACATTGAAGATGTAGTTAATGTTGAATCAGATGGTAATTGTGGATTTAGAGTCATTGCATCATTGCATGGATATGGTGAGGATGGTTGGCCAATGGTTCGCAGAGAGTTGGGGTTGGAAATAATAGACAAGGATATGTCAACTTTGTATGACAAGTTATTTTCTAATCGGTTGTCAGAAGTGAGAGAATCTTTGATGATAGAATCCTTTGGTTCACAGCCACCTGAAAAATGGTTGACTCTACCAGATATGGGTTACTTGATAGAGAATCGTTATAATGTTGTACTTGTCTGTTTAGGCAATCCGTGCATGACTTTCTTTTCGATGACAAGTTCACATTCACAAAATGTCTCTATTTATTGCATTGGTTTTGTTAACCAAAATCATTTGGTCCAGGTACATATTTTGTATGACAAGTTATTTTATATGATTTAATATTTTAATTATTTCACTTAATATTTTATATGACTTAATATTTTAATTATTTCACTTTATCAGGTTAACATGAAAGAGGGGTTTCCGTTGCCACCGGTCACATTAGATTGGAGGAAATTTCGTTCTCATACAGCAACATCTTGGATGTTAGGATTTGCAGGACGTCTACAACATTGGCAATTACTTACACCTATATTAGCATGAATATGTATTCAAAACATGAATATTTAATCAAAACATGAATTTTATATTATGTCTATTATATTCAGTTCTAAAACTTAATACATAAATCAATGTGAACGAGAAATATGCAAAGCTTCAAATAAATCAGCAAACTGTGGATCTTCCTCTTCGGTATTAACCTGTCTCAGATAGCGATGAATCAATGTAGATACACGAGCCCAATCAGGATCAGATGGTCCAACGTCATATACAGGAGCCGGTACCTCTCTTGGATCGTCACGATGGGGAGGTACCAATCGTGGACGCGAAACACAATAATACCACTCCAGATAACCATCTTCTACATCAGATGGAGTGGTGGCCAGGGTAGTTGGACGAATCACAACGATAACGCTCTGATGGTAACCAATCCAATCAACATAAATATCCGTCGCCATCATACAATCAAGAGGTGGGGATGGAACATACTGCCTGTACCCGAACTGACGTAAACATCTGTCAGGCAAGTATGGAACAACTGTGTCACCCCACTTCAAACACCCCCTGTAGAGACATATCTCATCAAACTGACGTCATGCTCTATGATCCTCAAATGGACGCCATATGACATCGGTAGGTGTCAGCTCGTCCAAAATAGGTCGTAAATCATCAACCTTCAGGACTCCTTGCCTATACGACCATCTCATCGCTCGAGGAAGACCACAATTATGAGCTGGTTTCCAATTCTCCCCTCTTTTTCCAACAGTTGGAAAGTACTTGTGAATTCAGCACTGTTACAAAATACAAACATAATAAATAAAATAAATTAAGTTAACATATTCTATAAAATGAATCCAACACTTAATAAACAAAATTAAATTATATACCTATAGGAGAGTAGGATATCCACCGAGCTGTTTGCAACTGTACATGGATGCATCTCTAAGATATCTGTATAGGGTAACTAGTGCAGTTGCTCCCCAACTATATCTTGAACATCTATCTAAGTCCGTAAGCAGTAGGAGGTATCGTGCCTCTACAAGTGTAAAGGTCTTATCGGCAAAAATGGTGGAACCCACCAACATCAATAGATATGCTCTGGTCGCATATGCCCAGCTGGAAGCAACTCTATGTTGTACGAATAAATCGTATAACCACTCCAACTTATAATACGAACCCCTACAGCTACGAACATGTGATTGTGCCTCACCCTGTGACACTCCTAAGTAGTCAACAGCAAGTTCAACAGCTACCTCTTTCGTGACATCCTGAGGACTCCAGAAGATACCCCTGATGGGCAAATGAAGCAGACATGAGACATCATCCCAAGTAATGCTCATTTCACCAAACGACATGTGAAATGAAGATGTCTCTAGATGCCATCTTTCCACAAATGCAGAGACAAGATTTGTGTCTATCTTGTTCAGACTAGTTCTCTGAAGTGAAGATAAACCAGATCTAGATACCCAACTCTCCATCTGTGGTGAAAGAGCCAATGGAACCCTAGATTTCAGCTTCAGTCCATGTCCAATAACCTTCAACTCTTTCTTTGGACCTCTTTCCTAAAAACAATTAAAACACATATTAGAAAACACAATATAAAATATTCAGCTATTATTCATTTTCAAATATATCCCGTTTATTTACCTCACCAAACCATAAATGGCGAGCAACATGATGCTCGTACTTCACCAAAAGAGATGTATCGTACAGCCCTCCTGGATATCCAGTCGGCTCAACTGCAGATGAAGATACGACCCAGCCTAAAGTGCGGTCTGGAATCCTACCATCTGCACCTCGTCTTCGAACCACTACAAAAAAATATTATAAAAAAAAATTAAAAAAAAATTAAAAATTAAAAATTAGAAAAGAAAAAAAATACGCACCGGAATACTTCAAAGAAGAGTTCTGGTATGGATAAATAAAAGGTTGACTACCGGAACACTTCTTAAAAGAGTTCCGGTTTAGTTCATCCAAACCGAAAGTCTTTAAGAAAGAGTTACGGTATACAACCAACCAAACCGGAAGACTTTCTAAAAGACTTCCGGTTCAATGCCCCCAAAAGGCAACAAACCGGAAGACTTTAGATAAGTGTTCTGGTATACACTATGTGAACCGGAAGACTTACTCTTAGTGTTCCAGTTTACAATGCCAAAAAATGCAAAAATATGTGCTCCAGAAGTCTTCAAGCGCAAATGGGAAAAAATTCATTTCTGAAAAATATACCTTATTTATATGAGGGTATTTTGGTCAAAAAAATTAGATGTAGGGCTGTGGATATAATTGTAGGGATACGAGGTAAAGTTTGGGGACCCAATCAACAACCCCATTATCCAATCTCAAATCCGATCCGCACCCCCCTCACTACTGAACCGTGGAGGAATTTTCTTGGGCCTCTTCTGTGAGGCCCACTGGAATTTACACCCCATGGTTGGATTACTGTGCATGGGCCAGGCTTTAGTCTGTTGGGCCTACTTCTAGTTTCTTGTTTTTTTGTTTAATTAGCAATAGTTGGTTAATTAGCGTTTAATTGATCTAGGTGACAATGAGTATCAATTAGTAATTAGCAATTAGGATAGTTTTAATCTTGATTAACTAGATATTTCATCTTAGTAATTAGAATTATTTTCTTGATTAAATAGATAACTAATTAGATTCTTAGAACTACATTTTAGTTAGATTTAGGGGATTTTAGAACAATTAGCATAGCTTAGATTTTAATTCCTTTAGAATTCTTGTCAAACATTAGAAATTATTAGATATTATTATAGTTAATTAGGTTTAATCAGCTATTAGATTTTAATATCAATTAGAACTTAAGATTAGTTTTATTTAGAAATTAGGTAGTTTAGGTTAATTTCAATAGGTAGGTTAAAGCCATTTTTAGGACTTAATCATTTTTAGGTATAGTTAAATTTTGATTAGAATTTTATTTGGTTCTTAATATCAATATTTTTCGTAATGACCTTTTTTACCCTTTTAGGGTTTATTTTGGGTATTTTAGTCTTGCATGTGCGTGTTCCCTTAGGATTTTAACATAGATTTTTTAATCAACTTGGTTAATTTCCAACCATTAGATTAGGTCTAATTTTAATTGCTAATTAATCAAAATCCTCCGATTTAAATTGATCAAAAGCAATTTTGATCAATTAAATCCTTTGAACTTGTATAATCCCACAGTCTAATTTCAGTGACCAAAAGACCATTGGTCACTTAATAAGACTTTTTCTCTGAGTTGTGGAGCTCGAAGCCTCAAGTCAAGATTCACAATCAAGGCATCCTCAGTCACATCAAGCAACGTATTATACAAGATAAATCAAAGGTCAAAACTTGGTAAATACGATTCGAATTGTACGAAATGAGCCTTAAGCAATAGGGAATGATGAGATAGAGTTTCTCCTATCCTTGTCTAGAGCGACTTTGCGTACAGGGCGTAGGCCCTAGCTATTCAAAGTGTTCACCCTTATTCATAGACTTTAGTACAATACGAATCGATTAAACTACCCAGTCTTCTTCACACAAGACAACATCAACACAAGGAGCAACAATGAAGATCCTCCTCCAACAACTTGTCAGTTAAGATAAATATCATGCGTCACGAGCCTTAAGTAGTAAGGAATGATGAGACGGAGTTTCTCCTATCGTTGTCTAGAGTGACTCTGTGTACGGGGCGTAGGCCTGAGCTATTCAGAGCATCTGCCCTTATTCATAGACTTTAGCATGATTCCTATCAATCGACTGTCAAGTCTCTTATTAATTCATCATTCATTCTAATCATTCCATTTAATCATTCAATCATATTCTTTTGCCTCGTCAATTACCTTGTTTTCAACCCTAGTGGGTTGAACTACGAAAGCTATGATTTCCTTATTGCACTATAAGGATACGTAGGCAGGAGAATTCAGATTCTTCGTGAGCTACCCTATTCATTAATCAATCATTCTTCACTCATAAATCAATACCATCTTTTGAGATCGAATACTACTTTTCCTTGAATTCCATGTTCATCCTTTTAGGACGCCTAATGAATAGTCTGCCTTGTGAACCAGGAGTTGTTTGGCTTGTGCCCAAACATTTAATTCCTTTGTTTTTGGTTATTCCACTATAGTGATACCATGTGTCATACCCCGATTTTGGTCCTGAATTTTTTCCATTTTTTTTATTTTTCATTTGGCACTTGGCCTAAAGTTCATTTGCATACATTCATGACCAAAGGCAACCGTCCATTCCCAAATCCATATTTTTTTATAAACATTGGTTATTATCTAAGCTTTTTGATCATGGTGCTTTTTGATTACAAAATGGATTTTAGTTATTTGACTTTTTTTAATTTTCAATTTCAATTTAATTTCAAAGTAAATCTAATTCCAAATTTCAAGTTAATCTTAATTGTTTTTTTTACTAATGATTCAAACTCTAATTGATTTTAATTTTCAAATAAATGTTAGAATTGATACCAAAGTAATTTTAACAAATTATAGACTAATTTGATTTTAATGGGTTTTATTGGTTTTTTTTATTTTAAATTGACATTTAGATGAGTTTTAGTTTATTTCAAAAAAAATCATATCCATTTCTATAACCACAAATTCATTTCATTCAAACCAAATTCCATGAATAATTTCAAACCAAGTTACAATTTCACTTCCAATTCATTCTACATTTTACACTAAACCAAATTCAAACATTCATTACACCATTCAAATGTCCAAATAATCATTTCATTCATTAATCCAATTACTTTCCAATAACCATGTCAAAAAAAAATAATAACAAAGCAAAATCTCACAAACATAATCCATTTTCCATCCATAGCTCATTTCAAATCAAAATAGTACATACACTCATTTCATAACATTCAATAATATTTGACTTTCAAACATTTCCAAACTCATTTTCATACATACATTTTCATGTCCAATTACATTCAATTACCATCGCATACGTCCATTTTCAATTCACATCACAACAAATACTACGATAATTACATGTCTAAGCAAACTCTTCCAAGCAATCCTCCATGAACACAATCCATAGCATTCCAATTCATCACCATGCCATGTCCACTTGTAATACCAATGTAAACCAAGCCATTCAGTCCACTTGCAATAGAAAAAAGGCCAATAAAAACAATCCCAATAAAAGTACATTCAACCTGCATCTGATTTTTCATGACAGGAACATTTTTCATTAAAAATTCAACTCACCCTTTTATTTTCACTCAAACCACCTCATGCTTCTCCATCACAAGCCATGCTACAACAACAAACTACACACACACACCAACTCAAGGCCATTCATAACCATGCGAATTCCTCCTAATGAATACCATGGGCCTTTACGCCCACAAACTCAGCATGTCCTCCTGCAGCATCAAACACAACGAATTTCTGCGTAAATTTACCAAGTTTCGATGCACTAAGATGGCATGAGCAAAGAAGAAGCCTACCGTAAGTGAATGTCGGCATGGTGTGAACTACAAGACATGATTTTTGTTAATTCGGCTTCAATTCCGTCCGACCGCCCCTTTTGAGCCTAGAAGCAAAAGAGAACATCATGTTAATGCCGAAATTGTGACAAGACGAACCTACCAATTCACAAGGCAATATTGTCAGTCGAATATGGCACCAACAGCAACTGTTAAATATCATAACAAAAAAAAACAATACACAAAAACAACAGGCAGCAGACTAGCATTCCAGGTGATGCTACAGAAAGTACAGGTTATGGCATTGATTGGATACTTGATGGAATTCACAGGAAACCATATTTAAGGACCAGATTCGTGAACTCCACTGTATTTACCAAAAACAGAGGGAACTAATGGATGAAATTAAAAGGAGTAAACAAGCATATTCTTTCTGCTCGTGCTTCAACTGTAACCGGAGAATCTTTAAAAGATTGCAAACTACCTGAGTCTAAATGTAAGAAAATTGGAAAAAGCCATTGGATCTTCAACTTCCTGCATAATATTAACCACAGTGATATCAGCAGCAAGCAAGCAAATATCAAACAGTATCAAATAGAAGACACTGAGTCTCAGGCCAAATTCCTTCCGGCAGGTTAGTAGAAACTGAGTTACCAGGACTTGTTGATGGAACTGAAGCAGAAAATCAGTGTAAATTACAGAGATGAGTGAAGTAAACAAGGCACTTGAACAAAAATAATGAGCACCAAAACTTCAAAACAGTTCCAAAACGGGCCTTGGACCCGAGCTAACTCATGTAGTGCATCATGCCGTCATTATCCTGCAGCAACAAATCCAAACAAGGCCAGGGCACATCAAAAAACAAGCATGAAAATTATGAAACTAAAATCATTCACAACAAAGCATTTTTCAGGTCTATGATTATAACAGACAACAAAGAGGTGAATAAGATATGGAATGATATAAGAAGAACCTTGCCCGTGCCGAAGCAGTTTATGCAGCTTCAAAAACAACTGCTAAACCAGAAGCAATAAAATGCTGCTATCATTTTCTTTCAAACAGGGTGGTTATAATATCTGCGTCTCAGAGTTTACATGCGCAAACGGTTGATAGATGGTTGGTTTTCGACGCTCTTGAACCCTGTCAATTACTATGGCCTGATTTGAAAATTAAGAATACAGGCAGTACTTGGCGTATTTCATTGTTGCACTTGCCATATTCTTTTACATAAGTACCGTCACATTCATATCTGCATTCATGACTCTGAGGAATTTGTTGGAGCTTCTCCCATTCCTAAAACCAGTTGTGGATATCCCCGCTTTGAAGACAATGCTCGAAGCTTATCTCCCTCAAATTGCACTCCTATTTTTCTTGGCTATATTACCAAAGTTGCTTATGTGTATGTCGAAATTAGAGGGCATTCTAACCTGAACCAATCTGCAACAAATCCATAACAAAGTCGCACCACCAAAGCTTTGCAAATAACCGAAGTTGCCCATGAATTGTTGCTAATTTTCACTGCAGTAAAAAATACAGGTAATTAGCAAAGCTGTAGAAAATTCAGAAAAATACCCGGAATGGAAATGAGACAAAGTAGATTAAGAAAGTGCGTAGATAGTATTACCGTTTCCAGATCGTAGTATCAAATGAGACAGACCAAAGTCTGGACGCCTTAAAGCAACACAGAAGATACCCCTTTGGATCTCTTTGGCACAACTAAAAACCCTAACATAGTGAGTATAAGAGAGGAGGGGCGGATACAGTGAGAGGGGCGGCGATTTCAAGAGAAGAAGAAACCCTAAATTCGAAGGCGGACGAGAGACGAAAAAAGACCCTAATCCTAAAACGAAGAAAAGAAACCTCGAGGAAAAGGCGGAGAAGGAAGGTCCAGGCTTCGCCGTCGCCGTCGTCACCGTCGAAGGTGAGATTCTTACTCGATTCTCTTTTGAAACCTTGGATTTGTGCATTTCTTGGTTAGTGTCATGAGGCTAATGTGAGCGATGGAGAGATGATGTGAGTTTGAGGTGGATTAGATTCAGAATAATGAAAACAAGGTCGAGAGAGAGGTTGAGAGATGATGAGAGTTAAGGGAGAGAGAGGTCAGAGATGATGAGAGGACGAGATTGAGGATCTTTGGTTTCTGTTACTGTGCCTCTCACATTTTCCCATTTTTATTTTATTTTTTAAAAAAAACAACACAAACATTTAAGCCATTAAAAAAAACTTAATATGTTTAGTATTCTTTTGTTTTTTTTAATAGTGGATATTAATGCATTGTTTTTTTGTGTTCCCTAGTAATTTACTAGTTATTAGTTCCGAAGACCCAACAGCCAGGCGGCTAGGGTCACCAGTTGGGATTCCTCCTTTATTTTAATGAGTAGTCTAACAGACCATTTCATTTTAATTTTATTTTTTTTAATTTTGGTTTTAACCTATTCTGGTTTATATATCCAAGTTGTTATTGTAAATAATAACTAATCATAAATGGCCTAGTGGAGAGAGAGTACTTTCATTGCCTTTAGTGTGAGGGGTTCAATACTTGGGGACAACAATCTTTGTGTTTATATTTGTTATGCTTACCATTTTATTTAATTTCTTTTTCCATATAGTATCTTGCTATTTTATTTTATTTTTATTTATTCGATTAGTCCATTTTTGTGTGTTAACTAATTTAGTTAGGTTATTAGTACCTATATCCATACTTTTACACGTGTAAATAATCATACTCAAATTTCATTCGATTTCAAAATCAATTTCAATTTTCCTCGATTTCAAAATACATTCCAAAATAATGTGAATCATTTCAAGATCATTTCACAAATCAAATATAATATTCAAACCCTTTTCTAAAACGTGAAGAAAAAGATTATCCTGGATGGAATATCCAGTCATAATCCCGAATATTAGGCTCAAGCTGTAAGAGCTTGCAGGCCGTTAATATTTGTCTTCTCTTCAACACTCTAATATTCAAATCGTTTTCTAAATAAAACGTGAAGAAAAAGATTATCCTGGAGGGAATATCCAGTTATAATCCCGAATATTAGGCTCAAGCTGTAAGAGCTTGCAAGCCGTTAATATTCGTCTTCTCTTTAACACTCTAATATTCAAATCGTTTTCTAAATAAAACATGAAGAAAAAGATTATCCTAGAGGGAATATCCAGTTATAATCCCGAATATTAGGCTCAAGCTGTAAGAGCTTACAAGCCGTTAATATTCGTCTTCTCTTAAACACTCTAATATTCAAATCATTTTCTAAATAAAACGTGAAGAAAAAAAGATTATCGTGGAGGGAATATCCAGTTATAATCCCGAATATTAGGCTCAAGCTGTAAGAGCTTGCAAGCCATAAATATTCGTCTTCCCTTCCACACTCTAATATTCAAATCGTCTTCTAAATAAAATATGAAGAAAAAGATTATCCTGGAGGGAATATCCAGTTATAATCCCGAATATTAGGCTCAAGCTGTAAGAGCTTGCAAGCCATAAATATTCGTCTTCCCTTCCACACTCTAATATTCAAATCGTTTTCTAAATAAAGCGTGAAGAAAAAGATTATCCTGGAGGGAATATCCAGTTATAATCCCAAATATTAGGCTCAAGCTGTAAGAGCTTGCAAGCCATAAATATTCGTCTTCCCTCCAAAACATTCGTACATATCCGAATCCTTTTCTTAACAATATTGGAAAGAAACAAACTGCATGGGTGGAATGTCCAGACGTAGTCCCGAGTACTAGACCCAAGTTGTAAGAGCTTGCAAGTCATAAGTACTCGTCGTTCAAACTCCAAAATACTTAATTCCTATCTTAACCTCTTTCAATAAAGATGGAAATGGAACATGGTGTATACCGTGCACTCCTGAGATTAAGATTCGAGGCGGATGCCTCGCCAATCTTAACTCTCGCCATCGTCTAAAATTATCAATGAGGTTTCTTCAAACCCTTTCTCAATCAAACCTAAAAATACTTAATCTCTAGCAAACACTTTTGCCAATAAAGATGGAAATGGAACATGGTGCATACTGTGCACTCCTGAGGCTAGGATTCGAGATGTATATCTCGCTCATCCAAGTTCTCGCCATTACTCAAAATACATCCAACCAATCGAACTCTTTTCTCTCCGCCGTGCGATTAATCAAAAACCTTTTTCATAAACGAAAGGTATCTTGTTTTAAGTGATGCAAAACAATGTTTCGGCCACGATTGTTGAGTCGAGATAAGTGACGCTTTTCCGAATGTAGATTTATTCGATGTGTGGTATGCGTCCACTCCTCATCTGTTTTGGGTAAAACAATGTTTTCGTCGATTAATACAGTATAGCTTTCGCTAAAATCGACCAACAAACAAACATTTTTCTACCCAGAACTACGTAAGCCTTGATTTCTCTTTTGAGATACGTAGGAGCAGGATTTTTAAATCTTGTCAGGCCCACTAATAAAAAACTTAGGTTTAGTTCTTCGTCAAAAATCCAAAAACATTCTCTTCTCATCCTTTCTTTCTTTCCCACCTAATAATTCGAAAAGCCTAATATTTCAACTAACACTAACGCACACAACTAACCTAATGGTTCCCGTTGAGTACAACGGACGTGAGGGGTGCTAATACCTTCCCCTTGCGTAATCGACTCCCGAACCCTGATATTGGTTGCGATGACCATATCTTATCCTTTCTTTTAGGGGTTTTATCGATATTTTCCCTTTCCCATTTTTGGGAATAAATAAAGTTCGGTGGCGACTCTGTTCAGTCCATCATTGCGAGCGTGCGATTGCGCTTCGCTTTAAAGTCGTATCCCCATTTTTTCGAGGTGCGACACCATGCCTCGGGCCCCTCACTTGTTGGTTTACCTTTGCTCTTCGGTTCAGAGTTTACTCCTTCATGGATCCAAGATATCTTTCTCTTTGATCTCGAATTGTCTGTTCCCTAGCAAGTGATATATCTTATCCTTGTGCCAATCAATACTTCCTTTTGGGTTCCATATTCATCCTTTTAGGATGACCTAATGAAATGTCCATCTTTGCATCAAGAGTTATTTGGCATATTGTCATACATTTAATTCTCTTTGCTTCTAGTCATTCCACGATAGTGATACCATGCCTCGGGCCCCTCACTTGTCGGTTTGTCTGTTTACTCTTTGATTCCAAGCCATTTTCCTTTATGGATCCCCATTACCATTTTTTTGGTACAAATTTTAATTTTCATCACCCTCAATCTCTTTCTTTGTTCTCGTAGTTCCACGAACTACGATTGCTCTGACTTTCTCATTGCACAATGAGAATATGTAGGCACGAGGATGTGCATCCTTGGCAAGCATACTTCTAATTATTCCTCCTTCCGCCTTAGGGCACCATTCATATCTTCCATGATTCATTACTTACCTTCGATCATAAACCGTTCACTCCAGTGACATATTGTTTCTTTGAAATCAGATACACTTTCTTTGGATACCCATACATACCATTTGAGGGCGCCTAATGAAAAGTCCGCATTTGTGCCTAGAGTTGTTTGGATTGTCCCCAGACATTTAATTCTTCTTTTTCGGCCAACCATATAGTGATACCATGTCTTAGACCCCTCACTTGTAGTTTGTGCCACCTTCCCTCTATGGTACAAATTTCATTTCTCCTATGGATTCCAATACACCTTTACTTGTGGTCTCAGACTATACCTTTTCAGTCACTTGTTACCAAATACTCTATTCTGTGACTTTGGTCACTTCATCCCGTTCATCTCCATGATGCATTCATATTCTATCTTCATCCATTTTATGTGATATACCCTATTCTTTAGGCCAAATACAATATACCTTTGAGCTCCATCTTGTACCCCTTTGTGAACCAAGAGTTGTTTGGCTTGTACCCAAACACTTAATTCATTCCTTTTTCGATTATTCCAATGTAGTGATACCATGTCTTAGACCCCTCACTTATTGGTTCATAGCAGTTTTACTCTTGGGCTCACATTTCACTATTTGTTGGAGTTCAAATCATATAATCCTTTAGTATAGACCATACTTTGATCACACTTCTTTTCATCTCCCACCACTAGTTCTTTGAACTACGGAGATCTGAATTCCTCATTGCATTATGAGGATACGTAGGCATGAGGACCCAAATCCTCACCGAGCACTTTATCTATTTCTCTTCCTTTCCCCATTCTTTTGCGAGAAATATTTAGATATCACTCCTATTCGAGCGAGAACAATCAAAATGGTTCACATGGAGTACCATGGATGTTTGGGGTACTAATACCATCCTATTGCATAACCGACTTCCTTACCTAGCATATCTATTTCCCCGGAGTTTTATCGATGTTTTCCTTTTCCTTCGGGAATAAATAAAGTTCGATGGCGATTCTGTTGAATGTTCGAGCGTGCGATGCGTTCGGGTATATTTCCGCTAGCTTCAGGTTTCACCAAAGTCTTCAATGAAGTATAGAGAAACTCTTATCTATTTATGAACAACACATAACCATAATCCATGCCCAAGAAACGATTCTTCCAACTGATACACAAAAATATAACTTCAAAGAAAAACATTAGATTCCCTAATGTAACCTTAGTATACCTCTCATAATCAATATTTATAGTTTTATATTCACAATAATGGTTCTTGACAAAGGTTGAAGATGATCAATAATATCTAAATAATAACACACTTGTGATAAGAGATTGTGTTACCACATACTTGTGATAAGACATACTTCTTTGTGATTAGTTCTCACTTTGGTTTTTGGACACAGACTCTATATATCATAAACTAAAATAATAGATGGGATAAATTGTGCTAGAGGGTAGACACACTACAAAAATAGCAAAATAGTGAAATTTTATCACATCATGAAGTGATGGTGTGAATCAAATATACAACAACTTGAATCAAAGAATGGAAAGTAAAGGAATGAGCCATGATTTGAATCAAGTTTGATCCATGATTCAAGTAAAAGAGAGTTGTGCTTCAAATTGTAGTCTTATGAGTCGAATAAAAAGAAGTCAATGAAAATCATAACTTTCAAATGAGTTCATGATTCAAGTCACACTATGCATGATGCGAATCAAGCATCTCTACTGCCTTGATTCAAGCATTTAAACTTGTGATTCAAGAAATAATTAGTACATTTATATAAATCAAATTTCTAGGCTAAAAAAGAAACATGTTCAGGGGTTCAACTCTGAAATCATTGAATGGAGAGATTCTCAAATGTACGACACTAATTATAGCCAAAGCAAAGAAATACAGATAATTCCAAATAAATTACAAGCATGTATTACAAATAATGATGCAAGCACACATAATTGACAAATTAAAAATATGTGATCAATCTGTAAGACCCTAATTTTGACCCTAAGATCCCTCATGGCATCATATCATTGCTCAATGCATTGCCTCAAGGATCATAGCATGTGTGGCTCATTAACCCTAGGTTGGGAATTATGTGAGTGGTTTGAGACCATCAAGCATGCTTGTATTGTATATTATTGATTTTCTTATTTTTTTTAACTAACCAAAAGCACAAAAATATGTCACTAACCTCTTTTGTTTTGAAGCTCAAGTGATCATGTGATCCCCTGCTCCTAGAAGGCTCCTAAGCTCAATGAAATGGCTAGATGAAGATGAGAACAAGCATGACAATGGTCCACAAAGTTCCAAATTATCATATATGTCTCCCAAGTGTCTCAATTTGCCAATTTGATCGAGTAACCCAAAGGGCTTGAGGATTGTTTCCCAAGAAAACCCTAATTCAATTGTGCATTGATTGTGCCTTGCTTATGAAGCAACCTCAACCTATGATCAAATACAATCAAGGTAAGTTCTTTCATTAATTATTTTATGTATATATGATCTTATGTGAGTACCCTCAATCATTCATTCATCAAGATTTGAAGTTTGGCCTTGAAAAGTTGACCAGTCAAGTCATCTGACTAAACTAAGGATCCCTGAGACCTAACTTTTGATGTGTTTGTTAAATGAAGATGACCCAAAGCGAAAAATGTTCTTAAGAACCATATGAACAACTTTAATGTTCATCAAAAATCCATTTTAAACTTGTAAGGTCATCATTAATTTCAAAACATTATAGGTCATTTTGACTGAAACCCTAATTTTAGGTCAACTTCCCAAGGACCTAACTTACTTATTTTTTATGATTTTGAGGTGAGATCAATTGCATTGGAAAGCTTAAGATGTCTACTTCAAATTTTATGTTGGACAAAATTTCATAATCCTAAAATAAACACATGTGATAATACAAAACATTATAGGTCACTTTGGACCAAAGCCATTGAATTTGAAAAATGTCCAACTTCAAGTATAAAAAAATCCAAATGATTCAAAATGTAAGTCCAAATTTATCATCTTGAAAATATCTACAACTTTGATGTTGGAGGTTTTCCGATTTGAGGCTTGCATCATTACAACAGAAGGGCTTGAAGTTGATCACTTTTGGTAAAAAAATTCAAAGGAAACCTAGACATGTTTTGCACCTCAAATTTCAAAGCCAGATTTCATAAATTTCCAATTCCAAATGGATTTTTTCCCAACATAACTTTTATTCCTTATGTCAAGAGCTTTCCAACCATTACTCACATGACCATGTTTTGATTTTCCATGTGTGATTTTCGAAGGGCTTGATGTTTATGATCAATTATGCAATTCACTTTGTAACTTGATGTGCAAGCAAATACCAGGCCTTGTGCACGTCCAATTCACTCCAAAATGATCTCAGCATGCAATTCCATTCAATTTTGGGCCTCACATGCGCCTGTACAGGCCCATGCATTGAGGACTCAATCTTCATGCACACGAGCATTTCACTACCTTGCAGCACAACTCAGTTATAAATAGAAGTGTTAGCTCATTCAAATTTCAACCTCAAGGTGATCTAAAACCCTGCAGAATTCAAAACCTAACCTCACTCAAAGGAATTTCAATTTTCATTTCTCAATTTCAAGCTTGAATTTCAACATCCTTAGTTGATCTTCAAGTCTTAATTCCTTAGCATTCATCCTCATTACCTCAAGATCAAATTGGAATCAAAAGCTTGAAGAGATCATCCTTTTTAAAGCTGCACTTCAAAGGTATATCACTCAACTGTTTTGATTTGGATCTTGAAATACAATGTGAATTGCTTGAGTTTGAACCGTTTTCTGAAGTCCTCGAGCAAGAGGCAGGCCAATGGTGATCTTAATTTCATGAATTGAGACATTTCAAATCAAACACCATGATCTTCAAGCTCTTGTTTCTCTTTAAATAGAAACATTGAGAAAGATCCAAGGTTACAGGGGTGATGTACATCACCCCAGCTTCATTTTGGTACCATTGTTTTTCATTTTCATTAAGGTTGAAAACCCTGCGCGTGGTGGCCGAAGTTTGTTCTCTGGCCGGAGAAGATGGTGGTTTCCACCACCATCCCCATGTGAGAGCATCTGAGCCTTTGGATCTCATTTAAATGTTATAATCGTGTCCATTGCTTTGGCTGACTTGTTTTAAATACATTTATTGCGCGCTTGACTTTGGAACATGGTGAGACCGCGCCTCTGAGCCGCTTGATAACGCCACGTCAATTAATGAAACAAATCCAATGGCAGCGCATTTTTCCAATTTTCTATTTTCTATTTTAATTTATTTTAATTCCTTTTATTTTCAAAAATTCATAAATGTTTTATTTGAAGTCAAAAAATATGAGACCAATGGCAAAAAAATTCTTGAAAAATCTAATTTCATAATCTGATTTTTAATTATTTTTGTGACTTCATTTAATATTTTTTGTGAATTATTTTGTTTTTAATAGTTTTTAATTCATTTTAAATACTTTTTGACATCTGAAAAATCCAAAAATATTTTCTTAACACATATGGATCATGATAAGTCTATGAAAAATAGTCTCATCAATTTCTTAATTGATTTGAGATTTATTTGAGATTTTAATTCATTTGTGTTATTTTTCATTGTTTTTAATTGATTTTAAATAGTTTCTGATTTCAAAAATTGGTGAGAAAGTTTGTCAAACCTTGTTTGACCATGTTAGACCTATGAGAATTTAATTGGACTTGTTCAAGTTGATTTGAATTGAATTTGAGGTCTAACCATATTTTGTCTATTTTAATTTTGCATTATTTTAATTCCAAAAATACCAAAAAAATATATTTGAATTGTTGACTTCTAATCTTCATTTCTCTTCTGTTTAACATTGGTTGATGTTGATTTGATTCACTTTTGACCAATTGTGTTTGACATTTGAATTATCTTTCCATTTCCTTTTCATCTTCATCTTCATTTCTTTTTACTTTTGGCCAATGAGTTAATGTCATATGGTTGATCTTGACATATGAGAGGTTTAACCTTATTTGATCCAAATTAAACTCAACTTGATCCATGATCAAGTGAGTTGCTTTGTGTCCAAGATAGGTTGCTTCTTGGTCAAGCAAAAAACCTAAAGTCCATACAAGGTCTTTCCTCTTTTCTTTTGGCATGACAAGTTGTAGGAGCTTGGCATACTAGTCATGATCTCTAACTTGCGTTTATTTGCCTATAGTTTTATTGACCGACCTCAGATAGGTGTGACTACTATATTAGTCCATTTAAGAGTGCTTAACATAGCGCTAAATTGTCTTATGATACACTAACATTAACTATACTAACTACTAACTTTAATTTGAGCATTTAAATTCTTGCAATTTACTTTAATGCAATTTACTTTCTTGCTCATTTATTCATATTGCTTTTCACTTTGCTTACTTGAGCACATATTTTATGTTTATGTCATTTTTCTTTTGCTCATTTGAGCTCATTATTGTATATAAATATATTGTTGCTTTGTGTTTGTTTTGTCTTTGTTTGTGTGAACCCAATGCAAAAAAGGAGATAGGACTTAGAATTAGGACCTTACCTATGCTTAAAGGAGTTAGCAACTAGGCCTCATGCCTTTAGAATGCTAAACTTGTTGAAGAGCAACTAGGCCTCATGCCTTTAGAACGCTAAATCTTAAAGTTGACTTCAAAGGACCCCTAATCTAAACTCATTCTTTGTTCATTCCTCTTATTGTGTTGTGAACTTTTTGATGTTTGCTCTTGTGTGATAGGGATTCCATATTGAGATAGTAAGAAGGACCATTTTCATGAGTAGCCAAGTTATGAGAGACAAGTCAAATGGAGACCCTAGGAGCTTGAATGTATATTTGTTTTGATTGCTTGTTGCTTGCTAAGTCCAAAGGAAAGGAACATCTTGAATCATCTCTATGATTTCGAGAAAAGGAACTCCAAGGGTTTTATCTATTCTCTTATCTTTGTATGCTTTAGGATTAGTCTTTCTCTTCTTCTCCCCACTCTAACCCAAGCCAAACTCTTTATGTTCAAACTTTGACATTGTTTTCAAACTAGAAACCTAGGCCTTATGCCTTTGATTTTTCAAACTCTTTTCATTAATACTCATTATGAATGAACCTTAAGTCAACTTTGACCTTATTTTTGTGAATACTCCTAACTTGTAAATACAACTCACTTCAAGTTGATTTTTGTGGTTCCAATGACCACCTTTGTTAAAAACATTTCATAAACATTAGCCATAGGTTTGAGTTATCATAGTGGTTGATGTAAACCTCACCTTATCCTTAGTGATTGGACTATAAGTCTTTCATACTTATTATAGGGTTAACCCCTCACTAGTATGTTGAAGCCCTCCTCACATGGTGGATTGTTGGTTTAGGTTGAGCTTTCTCCCTTTGATGACAAAGGACCTTAAGGCTTTTGATCAAATCAATTCACCAATCTTTTGTGATTTTTACCCCGAACTACGAGGTTTTGATCCTACCTTTGTGATGGTACGTAGGCAATGGGTTCATCCATTCAAACAACAAATTTGTAAATATAATCTATTCTTTCCTCATCCCTCCAATCTTGTTTGCATAAATATTTTCACAAATACCAACCTATAACACACATTTGCAAAAAGGGCTCCCTTAGAGTACTAAGGATGTTTTGGGTGCTTAAAACCTTCCCATTTCATAACCAACCCCCTTACCTAGATCTCTGACATTTTTATTAGTTTTTGATTTGATAAAATTTCTTACTTGGCTTTGGTTCTCTTTTTAGCCTATCCTTTCGACAAATAAAAGTGCGGTGGCGACTCGAATTGTATGCTTACTTTTGGTTTAGTTAATAAATCATAAAGTAACGAATACCCCGCTACACAATCAAATAATGCATACACACAAATTGATAAATCATCAAAACTAAAATGATACTGACGATGACAACAGTTTCAGTCATCCCCTTTTTGATGTTTGGATAATATGGAGATATTATTGGTGATTTTGTTTGAGCGATTATTTGAATTTGAAGAGGAATTGAAAATTAACGAATTCGGTTGAATCTGATTTTATTTATCAGCACAACATGATGATGGTACATGCTTTGAGACTTTATCACTTATGTTCCCTCTGCATTAAACACTTATTGCACGTAAACATTGATAAAACATAGACACCCCCCTCCCCCTTTTTGACAAATATCAAAAAGAGAGAAAAAATCCAAACAGATAACCATGATAAACAAAATCCTAGAATGCAATGTCATACACTCAAATTAATCAAGCACCAAAAATTTGCATACATGCATAACCGCAATAGACGTAATTTTGGAAATTATTAGAGTTAAGAGATAATAAAGATATCACAATGATCGTTGTAATTCGCAAGTGCACGAATAACGTCAAAGTAATATAAAAGAATATCGATCCCACAGAGACCAATCGTCAATCTATCGAATACTATCGTTACGGTGTTTATCTAAGGTGGTATAAAAGAGATATTGGGTTTGCAAAATAAAGGTAAATAATAAATGCACGTAAAGACAGGTTGAATGTAATTAACGTCAGTTAAGTGATGTTTCGATTGTCTAAATAGAACTACTTATAAGGCAATATTTTCTACTCTTGAAAAGAATCCATTTAACAAGAATTGTCGCTTTCGCGCATTCATAACTGAGATTACCCTTAAATTAAGGCCTTTTATTGTCACTTATAAAAGGTGCGCAGAACGCTAAAGTAGTAAACCTATTTTTAAGAAATGAGACTCGTAAACTTATTTGAAAAGTGATTTTGATTTGGAAAGTTTACCCAAGGAGTTTCCTGATTTTAAACCGATCAACGCGTCCGAAAACAGTTTCAAAAATAGTTTTTCCTTAAAGTGATAAAGATTCCTAGATACTAAGCCAAGGTGCTTTCGCACTCCTCGAATAGTTAAAACTAACCAAGTTTGTTTTAGAAAACTCAAGTTAAAAATCAAAACAGCCTTTAAAGTATTTCTACAGATTTCAATATGTGAAACATCACTTTAACCGCGATCCTTACATTCTAACCTTTAAAAGATTTAGCCAGACATGGTAACACAAACGAACATAACGGTGTTAATCATGATAAAAAGTTTGTTTTAGAATGTGAGGCGTAGAGAGCGAGTAAAGTGCGTAAAATAAATAAAGTAAAGCGAGTGCGGAAAATAAATAAAGTAAAGCGAGTGCGGGAAATAAATAAAATAAAAGCTAGTGCGGGAAATAAATAAAATAAAAGCGAGTGTAGAAAATAAATAAAGTAAAAGCGATGCGGGAAATAAATAAAATAAAAGCGATGCAAGAAATAAATAATATAAAAGTGATGCGGGAAATAAATAAAATAAAAGCGATGCGGGAAATAAATAAAATAAAGCGATAAATAAGAACCTACTCCAAACGGAGGCTTCGATTCTGGTACAAAAATAAACCTCCGACTCCTGAAACTAAAGACGACCACAACTCAAAGTGACCCAACTCAATCTCACAAAGGTGCGATAACCCCCCGATGTGACGGATTATCGCTATTACAAATGATAAATATATGCTTAGTGTTGTAAAACTAAGTTGGATGATAGAAAACAAAATGAAATGAGCTATTTATAGAGATTCTCAGCAGTTTGTAAAGACCATGGTGCCCTCCAACTTCCCCTTAGTGGGGCTTAGTGGGAACATGATTTCCAAAGGTGGCGCCCGCCATCCCTTCATGGTCGTCGCCATGTGTGTAAATGGGGTGGATCATGGGAACGTGGCGGTTACCTCCTAGTTGAGGGCTGATGACTCATGGCTTCCCCTATAGCGGTCGCCATGTGCAATTCGGTGTCCGAAAGTGCTAAATATCTGAAAACAAGAGAAAAGAGAGCATAATACAAATAAAATGATAATAAAGTCCTAATAAACATGTAAAATCCGAGTCAAAAACACGGTGTAATTCGATGTGATCAAATTCTCCCACACTTAAACCTTTGCTTGTCCTCAAGCAAAACTCTTTATAGTTTATGCAAGAAAATCAGTATCAACTAGAGTTAATTCGAGGCAAAAAGACTTACGAGTTCATTAAAGGAATGTATCGATAGGTACTAACGAATCGAACTAAGGGTATTGTAGTGACACTTCCCGCAATTGCGGTCGTAGGCTTCGTTCCTATACAAATCAATCCACATCACCCCACCATACCTAAGCCTTCTTTTTGTTTTCCTAAAGTCCTTTTCATTCAAGTGCAATCACATTAAGCCTGTTATCTGTACATACTCATAGTAAAGTGACCGGTTAGTGATTATGATCTTAAGCATGGGGCTCTGGTACATAAGTTGGTGTAACCCTTTTATTCAACCCAATTTGCAGTTGGGGGGATTGGATTGTGATCCACCCTATCAAGTTCAGCATCAGATACCTCTGAACCAACAACCAAATAGGATTATTATTTTATTTTTCTAAGCATTGGGGCTCCGGTACATAAGTTGGTGTAACCCCGTTATTCAACCCAATTTGCAGTTGTGGGGGATTGGATCGTAATCCACCCTTCCAAGTTCAGCACCAGATACCTCTGAACCAACAAACAAATAGGCTTATTATTATTTTCTTTTTTCTTTTTCTTTTGCATTTTCCGTATATGTTTTTATTTTGTTGGGTTAAATGACCATGTGAGAGTCACCTAGCTCGGATTTTCATGTGATTTGGGAACAAAGCAGGAATTTTTGTGATCATTCACTTATTTTCATCGGTCATCTACGTAGAGCATGCTTAAGTCGGAGCTGACTGCTAGGATAAACTACTTAAGGACTTATTTGGAACAAAAACTGGGGCTACAGCATATGGGGTATCGGGATCGACTCTTATAATCATGAAGCCTAAGGTGTTAAGACAATACCGATTTTTGAAAAAGTTTTCCCAAGTCTTTTACGTCCTATTATAAACCTACCTTATAGCCTGAATGTTCAAGATGTACTGGTTTCTTGGCTAAATTTTTGTTTGGAAGGTTAAAGAAATAGGGAAATAAGGATACACTTACACAGATGACTCGTCAGACACATGTTATTTTATTGAAAGGGAAAAACAAGCAACTAAAATAAACTAAAAGTAAAAGAAAACGGTAAAAAGCGATAAAAGTAAAGAAAAGCGATAAAAAAGCAATAAAGATAAAGGAAAGATGAAAAGCGATAAAATCTCCTCCCACACTTAAACTGAACATTGTCCTCAATGTTTCGATATGAGATAGGGCAGGAGTAACCTGGAAGAGAGAGAGAGAGAGAGAGAGAGTTAGGGGTGAGCACCGGTACCGTCACCGCCCTGGTCAGGATGCCTGGGTCGACGACGTCTGGATCGAGTAGTAAGTCCTTTCTGCAGCTGTTGAGAGCGACCTAGGATAGATCCTTGGGTGGCCTTGATGAGAGCGAAGTGACGCTCATTAGACTGTCGTATGCGTTACTGCTCATTAGTGATCTCAAGCAAAGACTAAGTGACAGTCCGATGTGCTCGCTCACTACGCTGCTGGGAAGCTACCATAAAACTCATATTATCTGACAGTTGTTGGTTTATGGTGTTCAGGAGGGTGTCACGCCTTTCCTCACGAGCCAGGTGCTCGCGCCACATCTCCTCGGTGATGTAGAAACCGAGAGTGGTACCTACAAAAGGGTTAGAGGAAGAAGGTTCGGTATGTACAGGTGATGCAGCAGGAATATCATGAGTCGGTGACTGGTCGCGTCGGTCATATTCATCATCGATTCCTTGCCCTTCGTCCATAGGAACGTTAGGTGGCAAATGACCGGTAAAGGGTGGAGCATCAAGATCGTATGTTCAATTCCTCGCATGTCGCACATCCATACGCTGAGAGCAAGGTAGGACAACGCTGGGCACAGTTACACCATGTATCATAAGGTAGAAACCACCTTCTCTCCGCACCTTGCATAATTTCATATCTTTCAAAAACTTCAAGTTAATGGTGCGGTGAGGGAGTGGTGCCAAGGTGGCTAACTCAACATGTAGATTCAACGCTCTAGCAATGGAGGTAATCAAACCACCGAAAGAGATGGTTCCTCCTTTCTTAAGGATGGCAGACATATGGGCCAACATGAAAGGAACAAGATTGATCCTGCGATTAGTGAGGCAACCCTGTAAAAATAGAAATTCTCGGGCATTTACTTTGTTAGAATTTTCTCGGCTAAATATAGTACATGCCAAAAGGTATCTAAAAATACGTATGGCTGGGTTATGGATATTAGAAGCCAAAATTCCTTCGAAGGAAGTGACATTCACATTAGATAATCGGTTCCAAAAAGTAAATGCCTCGAGTGCCCATTCAGCATCTAAGGGCGTCTCACAAATATCACCATCACCATAAGGCATTCCGAGCAAACCCCCTAAAGCATCAGTAGTATACTCGTATTCTACATTAAACATTCTAAAATAAACGGTACCTACCGTGCTAGCAGTGCCAGGATGGACAGTGTAAATTAGGGAACTTAAAAATTCCCTAGTGAGCCTATCGTAGGTGGGCGCTTTACTAGCAAAAATATCGTGTAATCCTAAATTGTCTAGCATGTGGAATACACTATGATATGTGCCTAGAGTGTACAAATAGTCTTCATCGACATACCTGGTAGCAAGGATCTCCCAAGTTTGCAATCTTTGCAAAATCTTGTTTTGTCGCTCAACGGGCTTTCCTCCACGAAGAGTGATGTTATTAAACTCCATTCTGGCCATTAATGGAGGTTGTAGAGAAAAATAAGTATTTATAGAAAAGAAAAGAGAAAATGGAATTTAATGGATTTATGGTGGAGAGTTGGAGAAGTGAAGTTGGAGAATTGTAATGGCTTGTAGTGAAAATGAGAAGCTTGGAAATTTTTATGAATTTGGTGGAGTTTGGAGAAGAAGAGAATAGGTTTGGAAGGGTTGAAGAAGGTATAAATAGTGAAAAAGGTAAATCTGACCGTTACGTCATGGCGCCCGCCATGGAGCTTATGGCGCCCGCCATGTCTTCGGATATGGTTTGGGTCGGCTGTGTTGTTTGCTTCTTGGGCCTTAATCCTCTCGTCTTCATTTTTGTAATGGGGGTTGTATATAGGTATCCACGAATGCTGTTTTTTTTTAAGCTTGATAAAATAAAATAAAATAAAACAAAATAGAGTAAAACAAAATTAAATAAAACAAAACAAAATAAGATAAAACAAAATGAAATAGCAAAGTAAAACAAAATGGAACAAAATAAAATAATGGACATAAAAAAACATAATAATTAATATAATGCATATCTATATCTATATATATATATATATATATATATATATATATATATATATATATATATATATATGTGTGTGTGTGTGTGTGTGTGTGTGTGTGTGTGTGTGGTGTGTGTGTGTGTGTGTGTGTGTGTGTGTGTGTGTGTGTGTGTGTGTGCGCGCGTGTGTGTGTGTGTATGTGTGTGTGTGTGTGTGTGTGTGTGTGTATGTGTGTGTGCGTGCCAAGAGTCAATAATAATTCATGAGTCCAGAGATCTTAGGAAAAATAAAGCAAGCATAATGTCATAGGAAACGATAAAAATAGGCATGAATAATAAGTACGGAAAAATAGGAAAATTCAAACGGTATTTCTCGGTCCATGATAGCATCAACGCTTGGGATATAGTGGAGTCTCCTCGACTTCGTAGCCTCGAAGCTCCATGATCTGGCGTCGGAGATCGGCGATCTCATCATGCAGCATATTAGTCTCGGTGTCGTGTGAGGCAACTGCTACCTCGACCTACAGGGCAACGTCAGCACGCTCCTGGCGAAGCTCAGCTATCTCCATGTGAAGCTTAACCAATTAGGATTGTTGGTACGGACTTTAATTCTGATCGGTGCAATCTTCGGCGCATCTACTGTCTCTCCCTGCCCTTCTATGGCGTAGACCCAATTGGTCTGATTAATGACACAAGTCACCTAAGGGTCAGGTAAAGTGAAGTAGTGAATGGTCTCACCCTTAATTAACAGCCTGCATTAATCCGAATGGAAAGAGGATCTCCTCATCAGACCACGGTCCAGACAGAAATCAACATCCATCAAGGTGTAGCTGCAATAAGGCGTCAGGTGAGATAGTCTCCTATCGAGTCCCAGGGCCGAGGCTATGTGAGTCACCGTGCTTCCGACATGTATGGGGCTCGCAGCAGAACGAGCATTAAGGTATAGGCTCTCGATCAAGAAAGCTCCACGGTCTACCGGGCGTGACTGAGTGGTACAGTACATGAAGAAGATCTCTTCAGCACTCACATACGCATCAGGGTCACTCTTACCCTGGAAGGTGTGGGCAATGATTATCTGGAAGTATCGGAAAGTAGGGTTGTGAATCTTGTTGGAGATCTGGGTTGAAGGGTCAGGACTACCTCCACACGTGATATCGCTCCAAAACTTCTCGACGTCTCGACTCAGAAAGTAGCTCATGGGGAGCTCAGACGAAGCATCATAGGCAGTCTGGAAACCAAGCAAGTCGCCGAAACGCTTGTGGTTGAAGGTGTATTCTGCCCCAAACAACCTGAAGTTAATGTATCCTCCATCACTGGCGTGACCAACATAAGGCTCGTAGACAAGCGAGCTTAGGAACTCCAAAGTCAGGTTCCTGTAAGTCACATGCATAGCATCTGTATACTCATCCCACTGTAACTGATTGCACAAGTGTCTGACACTAGGCTCAATACCTAATGCCTTCATGCAACTCGAGTCGAGATATCTAGTAGGCAACATCGGGCGTTGTGAAAGCATGGTGTAGCGCTGCTCTTGAACTGGGTCACGAAATATTACTGGCATAGTGTCGATATTCTCCATTCCTGAAAAGTTAGATTAGAAACAGAGGACACCTAAAATTACAAATATTATAACTGTTAGTCTCCACATAGATATACATACATATAAAACAAATAAATAGAAATTGAAAATATTAAAAGTAAAGGAAAAGAAGTCATGGGTTGCCTCCCATGCAGCGCTTGTTTAACGTCATTAGCTTGACGATTCGAACTTTATATGTTAGAGGTAGGAACAAGAGGTTCGGTCAGAGTTTGGTCATGACATTCTGTGGGTATGTCACCTCCTTGGTATTGCTTCACTCTTTGTCCGTTTACCACGAATGGATTACAGGAGTTATTCCGGATTTCAACTGCTCCGGATTTCAGGATTTTGGACACCTCAAAGGGGCCTGTCCATCTTGAACGCAGCTTACTTGGAAAAAGACGTAATCTCGAATTGAAGAGAAGAATAGAGTCTCCTATATTAAATTCCTTTTTCACAATCCTCTTGTCGTGCCAAGCTTTGGTTCTTCCCTTGTATATAACGGCATTCTCGTAAGCGTTCTGGCGAAGTTCCTCCAATTTGTGAATATCAAGGATTCGCTTCTTGCCAGATGCTAGGTAATCCAAATTTAGGGTCTTGATGGCCCAATATGCCTTCTGCTTGAGTTTATAAGGTAAGTGGCTGTCGCATCCGCGAAAAACAACCGGCGGGCTAAAACAAAACAAACAGAGCCGCCACCGTGCGTTATTTATCCCAAAGAGGGAAAGGAAACGCTCGAAGTAAACCTGGAAAAGACATGGTCTCGCGACCAAAGAGAGATGGGATCGGGAGTCGGTTATGCAAAGGGAAGGTATTAGCACCCCTACGCATCCGTCGTACTCGACGGGATCCACGCTCAAAAAGACAGAAGAAAGGTTGCTAAACACTGCTCAAAAGAATGCACACACACACACACTGGAATAAGACACTGGTGGAATAAGAGGGGAAAGGGCTCGCTAGGATATCGCATCCTATGCCTACGTATCTCATCTGGAATGAGAATCAGAGCTACCATAGTTTGGCTCACGCACGCCAAACGAAACCTACACACAGGAAACCGACTGCCAATCGCTGGGCTTACGTCAGACTCCACACAAACAGGCAAACATGGAAACCAAATGCGAATCGCTGGACTTACATCAGACTCCGAACCAACAAACACACACAGGAAACCAACTGCCAATCGCTGGACTTACGTCAGACTCCTACACACACAAAGGGGTTTAACCGGACGCTGAATCGTCAAAAGCAACAACAAAGGTTGAATAAACAAGCTAACAGGGAGTCTGGTACTCGAGCCTGCTAGCTGTCAATCAAACACACACAAAAAAGGAAAAGGGTGCCCGGAGAGATCTCGTACGACCTCCTGCCTACGTACCTCATCTGGTATGAGGATCAGGGCAACGTAGTTCCCCTTAACAGGGGAGAAACTTTCTCCTAACCAGAGACTGGGAAATGACAAACTAAAAGGGAGACTGACTCGAACCTAATAGTTATCATGCAATCCACAATGGTCCTAGGTTGAGGTTTCTATCTAACTTGCACAGGCAGCAAGCTATCCTAAACAACACAGCAAAGTCATACAAGCATAATAAACAATCACACACACTATATGCAATCAATTGGGCTCATACAAGGTTAGGCTGTGAAACACAAGCCAACTGGAATCGGGTGTAATTAGCTCTTAACCCTAACATTGAGAGTTAGGGTGAAGCAGATGAAATGGGAAGTGAGGATAGGACCTCACAGCTCTTATCCCTGGCCTAGGAGAGCTTCAGACAAATGAAAGTGGGAGTTCAGAAAGTTGGAACTCTTCTCCACATATGACTGACACAACAAAGATCTTGGGTTAATATCCACAATGCATCAACACAAGGTGTGAGCAAAGTGGATGACACACTGACTAGCAGGAGATGGACTACACATCTCTTTTATCTGCCAATTGCCTTATCAAAGGACTTTTCCTGCTTGGCACAAAAATAAACAAACACAAGCATTGCCTCTTAAGGAGGACTTCAGACAGGTGCTTGCCCAAGTAACAGGACAGGTCTTCCAGACTACATGAAGTCAGAGAAATTATACCTCAATGCTTAAGCAACCAAGCAAAGCAAAAGCAAGTTCAAAAGAACTTAAGCAACTAATGTACCTGAAAAAATCCAACTCAATCAGTATACAACTCAAATAAACCAAACAGACAACCAATAGTCAACAGTCAACTGTACACAGTCAAACAAGCAATGCAACAAGATGCAAGGCACAAGCTCAACTCAAATGAGCTAAAAGCCACCTACAAATCAACTCAAGGTTAACCAACATTAACCAAATAAATCCATCCAAATGAGTGAACAACTTCATTTAAGGCAATGTGCTTCTTTAACCTGAAACCAAAGCTCAAACATAAGCACAAACCACTAGGACAAGGCCTAGGGTCAAAGAGGGAGAAATAATTCAAAACAGAACATGAATTTCAACATGAATCAACCTCAATCAATTAAGAACATCATCCAAAAGGTCTCATGTCAAGAGCATCAATCAAATTCATTTCACAAATCAATCATGGCAAGGTAGGCAAGTTGAAAGCATATTGAAGCAACAGAATGAACAAATCCACATTAATTCAAAAATGATTCAATTAATCTCAAGAAAAATCATGGCTAAACATAACACACAACATGATCAACACACCAAAAATTAGGGCATTTGGACAAAATTAGGCATGGTAATCAAATTGCATAAGTCCAGGCAAGCAAAATAAGCTCATATGTGACACCAAATGTTACACCAACTTAGCACAAGCCTAAAACAGAAATGGTAAAAGGTAAAAGCCTCAAACCAAAGCCAAAACAAACTTCAACATGTCTAGAAACAATGTGAAAAATTTCACATTCATAGGATAAACAACCATCATTTCACAAACAAATGAAAATCAATACTATTCAAAAGCTCATACATGGCAATCCAAAAAGAAAAATCTCAATCAAATCAGAAATGGTTCCAAAAGTTCCACAAAAAATCATGAGCATCCACAAAATCCATATCAAGCATCATACAAAAAATCAGAACAATTGGAATTCATTTGGCAAGGCAAATTCATCAATCAAGTTAGACATCACAAGGTGTGACACAAATTTTCACACCTAACTTAGAAAAATCATAACTCAGCAATGGCAATTGATAAAAATGCAAACTCAACATCAAAATGTCCAGCAAGATGTCTAGTTATAGCATGTCAAATTTCATGAGCATTGGATAAACAACCATCATTTCACAAATGAATTAGTAAGGAAAGGTTCAAAAAGCATACATGTTAACGTTCCCTAGGCCAAACAATTTTACAACCAAGCACAACTCCTGGAAAAATAATCAAAAAAAACTAGACACAAAATGTGACCTAATGCAAAAATCCTGGTATTTTTTGGATCATTATTCTATTTATTTGGATTTTTTAAAGTTGAAGAAAAATTAAAAATCATGAGTGAAGCATACATGAACATATAAGGAATAAAGGAAAAAAAAATGAAAAATGGCATTTGAAATAAGGTCCCCGCCTGGAATCGAACCAGGCGCCCTTTTGAATTTGATTTTGGCGCACTGCATGGCAAATCCATGCAGCTAATCAGTGCCTTGCCCTAGCGCGTGCCTAAGGCCACGCTTCTGAATCCAGAAAAACCGTTGCCTTAGCTATCTTCATCTTCTCCAACAAGACACGCACGGGAACAGTGAATTCCTCATGAACACCAAAAACAATTGTTCCAGATTTGGCAATTAAGCATGCTAATGTAAAGATCCTTCAACATACATCCTAAATCCACTAATAACTAAGCGTATAACATCATACATCAAGAGAATCAAGCAAATCAAAATTCATCATCAAACTTTAAATGCATGGTTCTCACTCAATACAACACCAATTTGCACGATTCAAAGTGCAGATTATTCAGCATTAAGAGATCTACAAGATTCACATAACAATTTTATGAATTAAAGAGATCGAAAAAGTGACCTCTTGAAGAACAGCTTGATGATTTCGCGTTTTCTTGGCCTTGCAATGCTTCAATCTTCCTCTAGCAAGCTTGTATAAGTGTTTGGATGAATGCTTGATGTTCAATTGAGCACGATTCCACAGAATTTGGATTCCACCATTGATGAACTCAAGCTTGCATATACTTCAATGTGCACGAATTCATGTGATTCTAGCTTCAATCTTGCTCACACATGCTACCAGATGATGAATCAACCAAAAAAAATGCAAAGTGTTTGAAGAAATTTGGAGAAAAAATGAGAGAGAATTTTGAGAGACTTTGAGAATTCTAGATCTAGAATTGGGAATTGTGATGAATTCTGTTAGGATTTTCTATTTATATGCTTCACTAATCATGATTAATTAAGTTAAACCAAGTGCTAATGAAAAATGGTTAAGTTTGGAGGTGTTTTGCAAAAATGATTTTTCACCCTTATGTATGGCAATGACATGTGAACAGTACGAATTTGGCCTTGAAATGCACTCAAAATGATGTTTTAAAGCCAATGGAAGTAATGCCATGTGCAAATAACTCACCAATTTTGAACTTGAATTTTTCCCTCCAAAAATGCATTGAATTTTCAAATATTTATATGAATGGAATGCATGCCATGTAATTCCAATTTTGGAAACTGGAGGTTAAAACAAGAATGTTGCAAAAAGAGCCACTTGATTTGGACTTGTGGTTTGAAAGTTATGCCCCTTTGAAGTTCCATGTTCACTTGACCAAGTTTAATCCATATCTCTTCAAACATACATGAGAAATTTATGATCTTGGACTTTTTGGAAATGAGAGAACAAGATCTACAACTTTCATGCTCAACAAAATTTCATTTGAAGCTTTCTTGATGATGTAATCTTGAATTGAAAACCTTTCCATTTTTGGCAATTGTGAATTACAAGTCACTTTCTATTTTTGGAAAGTTTTGTCCTGACTTTATTTTCTTCAATGTTGATGTTTGAAATGTCAAATGAGACTTGTTTGAACATGAATGAAGTATTTCTAACCACTTCCCACCTCCAAATCCAACAGTTGACTTTTGGTTGACTTTTTCAGTTGACATATGACTTGGTCATGCACAGATGAATTTGAGCCTCAATCTCCTGATGAAATGGCTCCAAAATGAAACCCTAGCTTATACAAGCTCAATAAAACCATATAATGATCCCCATCTCATTAAAGACCTCATCTCCTTGAAAAACCCTGATTGGCATAATACAACTGATTAGGGTTGACCAGAGGTCAAAACCCTAATCCCAAGGAAGCTGGTCAGGAACAATGAACCTCTTGGTGATGATAAGACCATGACGATGGTGATGTACCACTTCAACCAAGATGATGATCAATCTCCTTGAGGAACCAAGAAACCCCAATTGAAGCACAAACCTCAGATGATTAGTGATCAATTCAATGAGACCCTCAGGCTGAACCTTTTAACCTCTCCATCTTCTGATAAAGACCTAGGAGGATGACTTGCTTATTGTTTCCACATGATATGCAAAGATGCAATGACTAATGAACTACAAGATGAAATGCAATATGCTAAGCCAGTCCCAAGAGAGGAGGGAAAATTTTGAGGTGTTACAGTGGCATGACTTCCCGTAGACCAACTGGTACGGTGTAGTTCCAATGGGGGTCTTGTAAGCAGTTCTGTAAGCCCACAGTGCTTCTGTTAGCTTTTCAGACCAATCTTTTCTAGATATTGATAAAGTTTTCTCCAAGATCTGCTTAATCTCTCTGTTGGATACTTCCACTTGACCATTAGTCTGGGGGTGATATGGTGTTATGACATCAAGTGTTTCCTTCAGAACCAAATTTACCCGTCTGGGGCATGTATGAAAGATAAGAAGACTCTGAGGAGATTATCAGGAAGTTTCTACCTCAATGGTGATGTGCTTTATAAGAGAAATTTTGACATGGTGCTGCTCAGATGCGTGGACAGACACGAAGCAGATCTGTTGATGACTGAGGTCCATGAGGGTTCATTTGGTACTCATTCCAATGGACATGCCATGACTAGAAAGATGTTGAGAGCAGGCTACTATTGGCTGACAATGGAGTCTGACTGCTGCAAATATGTGAAGAAATGCCATAAGTGTCAGATTTATGTGGATAAGATTCATATTCCTCCGACACTTCTGAATGTGATTTCGTCACCATGGCCCTTCTCCATGTGGGGAATCGACATGATTGGCATGATAGAGCCAAAAGCGTCCAATGGTCACAGATTTATTCTCGTAGAAATTGATTACTTCACTAAGTGGGTTGAAGCGACATCATATGCAAACGTGACCAGGCAGGTGGTTGTGAAGTTTATCAAGAATCAACTCATATGCCGATATGGTGTGCCAGATAAGATCATTACTGATAATGGATCTATCTTGAACAACAAGATGATGAAAGAGCTGTGTAGTGAGTTCAAGATTGCACATCATAATTCTTCTCCTTACAGACCCAAGATGAATGGGGTTGTTGAAGTTGCTAATAAGAATATCAAGAAAATTATAAAGAAGATGGTTGTCACGTATAAAGATTGGCATGAGATGCTGCCATTTGCTTTACATGGATATCGTACATCTGTCCGCACTTCAACAGGGGCAACCCCTTTCTCTCTCGTTTATGGCATAGAGGTTGTGCTCCCAGTAGAGGTGGAGATCCCATCGATGAGAGTCTTGATGGAAGCCAAGTTGACCGATGTTGAATGGGTTCAGAGTCATTATGACGAGTTGAATTTGATAGAAGAAAAGAGATTGATTGTCATGTGCCATGGTCAGTTATATCAGCAAAGGATGAAGAAAGCCTTTGATAAGAAGTTCAAGCCTCGTGTGTTCCGAGAAGGTGACCTTGTGCTCAAGAAAGTCTTGTCTTTCGCGCCCGATTCCAGGGGCAAGTGGACTCCAAACTACGAAGGTCCATATGTTGTTAAGAGAGCCTTTTCAGGCGGTGCTTTGATACTTACAACTATGGATGGGGAGGATTTCACTCGTCCTATGAATTCAGATGCAGTCAAGAAATACTTCGCCTAAAATAAAAAACAGAATAGCTAGCTAAGTTGAAAACCCGAAAGGGCGACTTAGGCAAAAATGAGCGTCTCGGTGGATTGAAAACCCGAAAGGGCGATCCAGGTAAAAATTAGAGACATAAAAAAAGGGTGAACATGTATCCTGCTAGATTGAGTACCCCATTCTGGGGCAATCTAGGCAAAAAAAATAGGGATTTGGCAAGTAACTGCATCCTGATAGGACTTTGTTTTACAACTGTCATCCGTCAGAGATTCTCGCTCATTCATCATCAACCAAAGCTTCAAATACATCAGATTCAGAATTGGTGGAGAAATGGTCATTATGTTCAATGTAGCCCTTTTCCAATATATATCACCAATTTCAAATTTGTAAAGATCTATGGAGTCTTGCCATTTGCAGACTACCATTCCATCAAATAACTTTGAGCCTTTATCCAATTATTTGTACTCTTATTTGTTTCTATTCAACAAATGTTTTGCATGTTTTAATTGAAAAAATATCATTGTTTTAAATAATCAAATTTTTCATAATTTGTTTTTAAACAAAGTAAACATTCACAATGACATAGGGATACTAGGAATGCCTGCAGTGCTCTCCCAAGGATGGTAAGATTCTCGACAGGGTAAGGCGTTTGTTCATATTCCTGGCATGCTCATGTCCTCTTCCTCCGGAGCCTCTTGTGGTTCTTTCTCTCAAGCAGAGTGTTGGGTAAGATTATTCATCTCTCCCTCCTCAGCAGATATGATCTCATTGGTAGGACAGTATCTGGTGATCTTTGGAAGCTTCTGGTTTATGGTTGTTCCCTTTCAGAGATCCATCCTCCTTTTTGATAACTTTCCCGATAGAGTTGCTTCTACATCGGAGTTCATCTATGCAACAACTTTGCCCCAGTTGGAATGACGGATGCTCATTCCCCTGCAGAAATCTTTGTTTCCTGGTATCTCTTGCCCCTCATCAGATTGGATATCTTTCCACTGGGCCTGGCTTTCTCTCTTGAGATGTAGTACTAGATGTTTGTATACTTATTCTTTGGACCTGTTTGTGTTAGAAATGTCTGTTTGTCAGCATTCATCATACATAAACCACGCATGTGTGCATATAATTCTAAAACATTCAGATATTCATGTTGCATTCTTTGCCATATACCTTTGATTGATATCCCCTGATAGTTGGTAATACATTTCCCCAAGTAGATGTTTGTGTCTGATCCCTCCATAAAGAGTCAGCCCCTTAAGCAGAAAGTGTTTATCCTTCCTTCCATATTCCCCACCGAGTTATATCCTCGTGGATAATGGTTGTTTCTGCTTCCTCCAAACACATATATTGGGATGGAATTCCCTATTGAGTTATATCCTCATAGGGACAAGCTTTGTTTCATTGGGCCTATCTAGTTTGATCCTAGACTGGCCTCTGATGGTTGTTTCCTGCACTCCCCTGTGGTATAGATGAATAGTTGCTCAGTAACCAGTAGTTATCCATCTTTGCCCCGGCAGAGTCTGTGGTTTTCTACCTTTATACCGGTAGTTGTAAACCCTATTTCATCCCCTTGCAGAGTTAACCTTTTGTTCATCCTAATCGATGACAATTACTTTTCCGTGGTTTTCTACCCAATATCCGGTAGATGTAATCCCCTCCTTGGCAGTTATCTTTATCCAATATTCGGTATTGATATTCCTTCATCCCTTTCTTTTGAGCATATCTCCTAGTAACTGGTGATATGTCTCCTGGATCGTTGCCTTTGTCAATGTATTCCTAGTGAGTTATCTCTCATTTACCTTTTTGTTGGTAATGATTGTTTCTTTCCCCCTGGATTGGTCATCACTGTATACCTAGTATTCGGTATCTCGATGTCCTCTCTCTTCGGTCGATTTATCCTTTATTAACCCAGTAACCGGTTGTGGATAATCTTCCATGCGAGTATATTATCTACGTTCTGACGGTAATAGATAATATATCTCATGCACTCTCTGGTCGAAGTCCTTTGCTCTTCCCCAGTCGAGTAAGATTCGTATCCCCTTTTATTGGAATCGAATGTCCATCCTATAATCGAGTTTTTCTTTTAGCCCTCTTTTGGATGATGAGTGTCTTGGGAATATTCCCCAATTCACGCTTTGGTTGGTCACCTATTATATGCCCAGTAACCGGTATCCCTGGTGTTCCTTCCTCCCTGCTCCCTATTATGACTTTTTGTCCCCTTGCGGAGTCAGATTCTCCTGAGCTGAAGTTTACCTTTTAGGTCTTCCTCAGATGATTTTCGGATGTTTGATATCTCTCACCTGTATATCGGTCTTAGATATTCATTCTTCCCGAGCATGATATTCTCTCACCCTTATATCGGTGTTCAGATCACATGCCTCTTTGAGCTTATTACCCAGTAACCGGTAATACCTCATCCCGTTGCTTCCCCAAAGGAATTTTGTTTGGGTGTTTCCCCAGCGAGGTCCCTTAGTGGATTCTCTCAGCCTTAGACCGGATCTTTATCCAAAGTATCCGTTACGGATAAGTTTTTGTTGTATTGGCATATTCCCCAATACATGCATCTTTGAGTCAGCTCGAGTCTTTCCATGGATTTATTTCATGGATTCCCTTCGTGTCTCTCAACAAGTTTCAAGTCGTGACCTGCTCATGCATTTTTATCCCTTTGCTCCCCAGTAACGTCCCTAGAGTCTCTGTCCCATTTATGAATGTGTTACTCCAGTGGATTTTCAGTTGTTCCTGTTCCTTTTCTTCCTCTGTGGACACATATCCACACAGAGTGTTACCGTTTGCATACATACATCTGCATCATGAGGTCTCTTAGGGACCAAAATTCGTCTCTTTGTTATTATTTAAGCCCATTCCACCTCGTCGAAACGAAGATTTTAACCTTCACTTCTCCGGATATGATGACCTTAAATAGGGGCATCTGTAAGACCCCAATTTTGGCCCTAAGATCCCTCATGGCATCATAACATTGCATTTGCAAAGCGTCAAGGATCATAAGCATCTTGGTTCCTTTTACCTTTAGATGGGACTTCTTGTGAGTGGTTTAAGATCACTAAGCATACTTGAATTGTATATCATTGCTTTTCTCATTTTTCATTTTGCCAACCAAAAGCACAAAAATATGTCACTAACATCTTTTGTTTGTAGTTTGAGCAATCACAAGGTCCAAAGCTTCTAGGAGATCATGGGTGCAAAGATATGGCCAAGAGAAGATGAAGGCAAGCATGGCAATGGTTCCCAAATCTCTCATCCATCAAATATGCCTCCCTAGCATCTCAATTCATCATTTTGATCAAAGCAAGTCAAAGGGTTTGAGGTTTGTTCCTCAAGGAAACCCTAATTCATCTGATCACCCACAATGCCTTGCTAATGAAGCAACCTCAGCCCATGGTCAAATACAATCAAGGGAAGTTCTTTAATTCATAATTTCATGCATATTTGAGCTTATTTGAGTGTCCTCAATCATCAATTCATCAAGATATGAGTTGTGGACTTGAGAAGTTGATCAGTCAATTCATCTGACTATTTTGAAATGCACTGAGACCTCACTTTTTATGTGTTAGTCAAATGGAGATGATCCCAAAAGAAAAAATGTTCTTAAGTACAATATGAACAACTTTCATGTTCATCAAAAATTGATTTGAAGCTTGGAAGGTCATCTCCCATTCCAAGACATTATAGGTCATTTTGACTGAAACCCTAATTTTGGGTCAACTTCCCAAGAACATAACTCATTCACTTTTTATGATTTTGAGGTGGGATTAAATGCATTGGAAATATTATTGTGTCTACTTAAAATGTTATGTTGAACAAAATTTCAAAATCTCAAAAGAAATACATGTGATAATGCAAAACATTATAGGTCACTTTGGACCAAATGCATTGAAAGGCAAAAAAGTCCAACTTCAAGTGCCCATAACTTCTTCATCAAAAATCCAAATGATGCAAAATTTAAGTCCATCTTGATTTTCTTGACAATATCTACAACTTTGATGTTGGAGGTGTTTCCATTTGAGGCTTGCATCATCAAAAGAGAAGGGCTTGAACATTGGCCAAATTTGGAAACCTCACTTTTGCATGTTTTGCACCTTACACTTTAAACCCAAAATTCACTAATTTCCAAGGCCCAATTGAAATTTTGATCAACATATCATTTGTTCCTTATGCAGTAAGCTTTCTAACCATTACTCATGAGGTGACATTTGGAGTTTGGAAGCACCATTTTCAAAGGCATGAAGGTTTAGTGCATTTTGTGAAATTCAATTCCAATTGCCATGCATAAGCTGTTTACACTTCTTGTACACGTCCATTTGCAATCTTCATGAGTTCAGCAAGTTATTCCAAGCTTCACTGGGCCTTCCACATGATCATACAAGCCCATGCAAGGAAAATCCATTTGCCAAGCACACGAGTAAAATCACTTGTTCAGCCAATTCCAGCTATAAATACATGTGCTATGCTTCATTATGAACTAACCTAAAGGCGCCTGAAATGCTGCAAGAGTGAATCCCCAACCATACCAAAGGAACTAAGTTCATATTTCTTCAAATTTTCAGATCTGAAATTCAATTGAATTTGGTTGAATCTTCAGATCTAAAGTTCCTAAACCTTCATCATCTGATACATTGAGGTTCTGTTTTACAAAATGAGCTAAGGAAAGGGACTCAAAGCTTCACAATTCAAAGGTGTGCATCAACTGATTTTTTCTTCAAAACTCCTTATTCTTTGATTTGTTGGCCTTGATATTATGTTGTCTGAAGTCCTCTCTATAGAGGCATCATTGTTATATGCTCAATTTTTTAAATCCATGAAGCTCCGCATGAACACCATATTTTTCTCCTTCTGATTTCTCTTACTATGGGGATCTAGAAGATAAACTAATGGTACAGGGGTGATGTACATCACCCCAGCTTTAATTTGGTATATGGATCGTGAGTTTTGGTTAACTTTTGCAAACCTGCAACTCTGGCCGGAGCTGGTGTGCTCACCGGAGAAGACGGTGGTGTACACCACCGTCCACCATGCCAGATTGAATCTGGACCATTGGATGCGTTTCCCACGATCTAATCCTGGCCCTTGTTATGTTTGACTCCATTTAATGCATGGTACCACGTGCTTGACTCATGAACATGGTAAGAGTGCACTTGAGAGCCTTCTGATCAGCCACGTCAATTAATGAGGCTTGATCAGACGCTCGTGGTTTTTCCTGATTTTTATAATTTCCATTTTATTTCTTTTATTTCATTTAACTTCAAAAATTCATAACTCTCTCATTTTTAATCCAAAAAATATGGGACCAATTGCATTATTTCTCTTTTTAATTCTAGTTTCTAAAAATGATTTTTAATATTTTTTATTTCATCATTTGATATTTTATGTGAATTTTCTCTTTTCTGGTCATTTTTAATTCATTTTAAATAGTTTTTGATATTCAAAAAATACAAAAATATTTTCTCAACCTATTTGAATGATGATGGATCTATGAAAAATATTCTCATCAATTTATTAATTGATTTGAGATTTATTTGAGATTTTAGTTCAATTAGGTTATTTTTATTCATTTTTAATTGATTAAAAATAGTTTCTGACTTTTAAAAATGCTGAATTTTTTTTACAAACTTTGTTTAACCTTGTTGAACTTAGGATAAATCACTTGGACTTTTCAAAGTTGATTTGAAGTAATTTTGAAGTTTGACCTTTCTTTAATATTTTAATTCAAGTTTATTTTTAAATATTAAAAATGCCTAAAAATATTTTGTTCATGTCTTGACTTCTAATCTTCATCTCACTTCTGTTTTTGTTTATTTGACCATGATCCTTAATGTCATTGGCTAACACTTGTTGATTGGTACATTCCATTTCATTTAATGCACTTTATTCTTTCCATTTTCATTATCCATTATTCATCTCCTTCTTCTTCTTCTTTCTTTTTTATCAATGAGTTAAAGATTGATAAGTTAGCATTGATTAGGGAGGCTTAATCTTCCTTGATTCAAATCTAATTCATCTTGATCAATTGATCAAATGAATGGCTTTGCATTAAGGATAGGTTGCTTCCTAAATCATGCAAAGGACTTAAACCAATACAAGATCAATTCTCTTCTTCTTTTTGACATGGCAAGTTGTTGGAACTTGGTTTACTAATCAAGACTTCTAACTTGTGTTGTTGCCTACATTATTATTGACCGGCCTCAAATAGTTGTGACTTCTACATAAGTCCAATTACGATTGCTTAACATAGCGCTAAATTTGCCTTATGGTACACTAACTACTAACATTAATCATTAACCACTAACATTTACTTTTTGCACTTTACATTTATGCAATTTACTATTTTTGTACATATTATTCATTTGCTTTTCCCTTTGCTCATTGGAGCACATGTTTATGTTAATGCAAATTTTCCTTTTGCTCACTTGAGCATATGATTTTGTATATACTTTTGTGCTTGTGTTTTGTTTGATTGTTGTTGACCACAATGCAAAGAATTGGACAAAATGGACTTAGACTTTAGGACTTTCCCTATGCAAATTTGGAGTCAAAGAGAAACTAGGCATTGGGCCTTTAGAGTGCTATAAAAGTCAAAGAGCAACTAGGCATTAGGCCTTTAGAATGCTTAATGTTGAAAGATGACCTTGAAAGGACCAACTTCTAAACTCTTCTTGTCCATTCCTTGTTTGTTTTGCTAGAATCTTTTAATGTGTGTGTTCTTGTGCTAGGGATTCCAACTTAATCCAAATTGAGATACCATTACCATGAGCTTCTAAGAGAGAGGGGCCCAAAATACATTTAGGAGCTTTCCAAGAGTTCATTTGATTGTTGATTGCTTGAGTTTATGCTTATGTGATTGCTTATTCCAAAGGATGGGAGCTACTTGGATCATTAATATGATCTCAAGAGAGGAACTCCATTTGTGGTTTTACTTCTTATTCCTTACCTCTTGTATGTTTAAAACTTTAGCCATTCTTCTTCTTCCCTCCACTCTAACCCAAGCCAAAACTTTTGTGCAAACATTTAACACTTGTTTTCAACATTAGAAACCTAAGCCTTATGCTTTTGATTTTCAAACTTTCTTTTCTTAATACTTATTTTGAATTGAATCTTTAAATCCACTTTAACCATATTTTGTAAATACTTTTCATTGGTAAATATAACCCATACAAAATACTTTTGTGGTTCCAATGGCCACCTTCTTAACCAAACTTTTTTCATAACCTTTAGTTATTAGGTTTGAGTTATCCTTGAGGTAGATGTAATACTCACCTATATCCTTAGTGATGGACAATGAGTCTTCCATGCTTATTATAGGGTTAACCCCTCACTAGCATGTTGAAGTTATCCTCATATGGTGGATTTGTGGTTTTAGGTTGAGTTTTCTCCCTTGGATAACAAAAGACCTTAAGGCTTTTGGACCAATCAATTCACCAATTCATTTTGAGATTTTTACCCCGAACTACGAGGTTTTGATCCTAATCTTTTTTAAGATGGTACGTAGGCAACGGGTTTATCCATCCAAACACAAATGTAAATAAACTTGTACATTCTCTTCTCATCTCTTCAATCATGTTTGCACAAACAATTTTTCACCAAATACCAACCTTACAACCAATGTGAAAAGGGCTCCCTAGGAGTACCTAAGATGTTTTGGGTGCTTAAAACCTTCCCATTGCATAACCAACCCCCTTATCCATATCTCTGACATTTTTATTAGTTTTTGATTCGATAAAACTTTTAGGTTTTTGTTCGCTTTCTAACCATTCCTTTGGATAAATAGAAGTACGGTGGCGACTCGACTTGTATGATTTACCTTGGATTTAGTCAATATCTCTAATGGTAACGAATACCCCGCTACATACCCCAAACGTCAAATAGTTATACTTCATGGATGTTCTTCAAAGGCATTTCGTCACGTCTTGAGATGTTTCCAGCGTGCTGGCACCGGTCACATCGGATAATATAAGCATGGACATCACGCCATAATGTCGGCCAATAAAGACCAGCTTGAAGGATCTTAGCGTATGTCTTGGATGTGCTTGAATGTCCACCATAAGGTGAAGAATGACAATGCTCTATGATGTTTCTGACTTCTTCTTCCGGGACGCAACATCGAAATATGTTATCAGTTCCTATCTTGAAAAGGAGTGGTTCGTCCCAATAGAAGTGTCTTATATCTTTAAAGAACTTCTTCTTCTGTTGATAGTTGAGGTCTAGTGGTATGATATCAGCGGCTAGATAGTTCACAAAATTAGCGTACCATGGTACTTTGCTAATCTCTGAAATCGTACCAAGGTTGTCTCTATCAGGTTCAAGGGGAGTGGTATCTATCTTAGCTACTAGTCTTTCATAGGTGAAATCATCATTTATAGGTAAATGATCTGGCTTTAAATGCTCTAATATGGAAAGATGGTCAGCAACTATGTTTTTTGTTCCTTTTTTGTCTCTAATGTCTAAATCGAATTCTTGTAGCAAAAGGATCCACCTGAGTAATCTAGGTTTTGCATCCTTTTTGCTCAGAAGGTAATGGATAGTTGCATGGTCTGTATATACTATAATCTTAGATCCTACGAGATAAGACCTAAATTTATCGATTGCGAAAACTATAGCTAGGAGTTCCTTCTCTGTTGTTGTATAATTTAGTTGAGTGGCATCTAGGGTTCTACTAGCGTGATATATAACGTGTAGTTTCTTATCTTTTCTTTGCCCTAAAATAGCTTCTATAGCGAAATCGCTAGCATCACACATTATTTTGAAGGGTTTAGTCCAATCCGGGGTTTGTAGAATGGGTGCTGAAATTAATGCTTGTTTTAACTAGTTAAAGGCTTTGATGCATTTCTCATCAAAAATAAATTCGATGTCTTTCATCAGAAGGCCGGTCAGGGGTTTTATTATTTTAGAAAGTCTTTTATGAAGTGTCGGTAGAAACCGACGTGTCCAAGGAAACTACGGGCTTCTCTAACTGTCTTAGGAGGGTTAAGGTTTTCCATAACTTCTATTTTTGCTTTATCGACCTCAATGCCTCTTTTAGATATTATATGTCCTAACACTATGCCTTCTTTGACCATAAAGTGGCACTTCTCCCAATTTAACACTAGGTTAACTTCTACGCATCTCTCTTGGATTTTCTCAAGGTTGATAAGGCAGTCTTTAAAGTCTAATCCACACACCAAGAAGTCGTCCATAAATACTTCCATGATTCCGTTGAGATAATCTGCGAAGATTGACATCATACAACATTGGAAAGTAGCTGGCGCATTACAGAGTCCAAATGGTATTCGTCTGTAAGCAAACGTTTCGTAGGTACAGGTAAAGGTTGTTTTCTCTTGATCCTCGGGGTGAATGGGTGTTTGGAAAAATCCAGAGTATCCATCAAGATAACAAAAGCAAGAGTGCCTAGCAAGACGCTCCAGCATTTGATCTATGAATGGAAGGGGGAAATGGTCTTTCCTAGTTGCCTTATTGAGCTTCCTATAATCTATGCACATACACCATCCGCCTTCTATGCGTTTAGTGATGTGCTCTCCCTTTTCGTTCTGCACGACTGTGATGTCTCCCTTCTTGGGTACCACATGTACAGGACTTACCCACTTACTATCAGAAATCTGATAGATTATATCAGCTTCTAGTAGTTTAAGGACTTCCTTCTTCACCACCTTGCTCATCACAGGGTTGATTCGTCTCTGATGTTCTCTGGAAGGTTTTGAATCCTCCTCTAGTGAGATCCTGTGCATACACATGGATGGGCTTATACCTTTTAGATCAGAGATGTTGTAACCTAAGGCAGAGGGGTATCTTCTTAAAACGTTCAAGAGTCGATTCGTCTTGTCTTGGTTTAAGGTGGCACTAGCTATTACTGGGCGGTTCATTTCTTCATCCAAAAACTCATATCTTAGGTTCTTGGGTAGTTCCTTAAGTTCTTGGGCTGGTTTTTGAGAATTAGGTGAAGGGTCTGGAGTAAGATCCAAACATTCGTTAGTGAGAGGTTCTGTTTCCTCTAACTCGTCATCCTTTTCATTCGGGTTTGAAAATGGTTCGATCTTAGGTTCTCCCTGATAATATTCTCTTATGCATTCATCTATGATATCGACCGCATAACATGCGTCTCCTAGAATTGGTGCCATCAGGAATTTCGAAAGAATGAACTCGATCTTTTCGTCCCCTACTTCGAAGGTTAATTTCCCTCTTTTGACATCTATTATAGCTCCGGCTGTTGATAAGAATGGTCTACCTAAAAGGATAGAGATATCTTCGTCTTTTTTTTATATCCATGACCACAAAGTATGTTGGGATATAAAGTTGACCGATCCTAACTGGGATGTCTTTTAAAATGCCTACAGGATATTTAACAGACATATCGGCTAATTGTAGGGACATCTTAGTTGGTTGCAATTCTCATAGGTTTAACCTCTTACGTACAGCTAAGGGAATTAAACTTACACTAGCGCCTAAGTCTAGGAAAGCTTTGTCGATCACATGATTTCCTAAAATGCAAGGTATAGAAAAACTACTAGGGTCTTTCTCCTTCTTAACAAGTTTATCCTCAGAAATAAAGTTGCATTCCAAGGGTTTTGGATCGTCGAGCCTACGCTTGTTAGTCAAGATGTCTTTGAGAAATTTGGTGTAAGACGGAATTTGGGTGATAGCTTCGGTGAAAGGAATCTCTACATGAAGCTTTTCTATCACTTTTATAAATTTTTGATATTGGTTATTGACTTTGGTTTGTTTAAGTCTTTGTGGATACAGGGGCGGTGGTTTGTAAGTTTTATCCTTGGCTCCACCTTCTTGGTTGGTTTATTTCTCGAATTCATCTGGTTCCTCTTCTTGGTTGGTAAGCATATTCTCTTTAGAAGTTTTGGACTCGCTCATTGTTGGGTTCTGAGGCCCTTCATAAGTGGTTCCACTTCGTAACGAGATAGCGTTAGCTTGCCCTCGAGGGTTTGGTTGAGGTTGTCCAGGAAATTGGCCTCCAGGTGTAGTTTGTGGGGTTTGGTTTTGTGCTACCTGTGAGATCAGGGTTTCAAGCATCTTGTTGTGAGTGATTATCTGATCAAGCTTGGTTCCTAATTGCGTTATAAGTTCGTTTACGTGAATGTTTTGGTTTAGGAATTCTTTATTTTGCTGAGTCTGGCCCGATATAAAGCTTTCCATGATTGATCGCTCGACTCTATGAGTCGAATTGGGGTACAAACTGCAAGTGCACAGTTCTATCGCGTAGTTTTAAAAGATATCGATCCCACAGGGACTTATGAATCGATATACCGTTATCTAAGGTTACTTCGTAAAGCTAAGGCAGGTAATACTTTGATTTTTGGGGAAAAGGCTAAAACTAAAATAAGATCTAAAATTAATATCTAATAAGCGTATATCGGTACGTAATTCGTCGTAATTAGGGAATCAATTCTTTGTTGGTTTCTTGGTTTTAAAAATAAATCTTTTCAGTTAACGCTATTGGTTAAAAGTTTTATCTCAAACTCTCGCTCTGTTGAATAAACTATGATTTTATATTAACGTAGTTGTCACTTACAATTAAGTCAAAAACCACTTTTTGAAAACAATAGAATCCGTAGAAACTCTTTTTAAGAAAACACTAATCGTTTAAACACCCTTATCTCAAACTCTCGCCCTGTTGACTTAGGTTATATAATTAAATTCAAATGCTTAACTCTCCTCCTCACATTCAATCTTTAAAAATACTTTTTGAAAAAGGTTAGAATTTAATTAACTCTAAAAATTTCTCTCGCCCTGATCTAGAATTAATGTCCAATTTACACTGTCCAGTCAAAACCTCAAACTCTCGCTCTATTGATTTTAACTTCTTTATGTCTTTTACTTTCGTACAAAAACTTTGTTATTAAACTCTGTAAATTGAGACCATAAAAATAGTGATTTTAATTTTAAACTTAAATAAACCAACTTAGTTTTGATTCCTTCATTCCGCTTACTTTACGTACCGATACCTAAATAAATTAGTCAGACATGCTAAACAGACTTAAATAAATATCATGCATAAACAGACTCATCGCAGGCAAACAGTATAAATTAATAGTAAAAACAAGCATATATAAATTCAACAAATAAATATAGAACCTGAATAATTAAATAGCAGTCTTGAACACTCCACCACAGACCGGTTGGATTTGTTCTTGAGTTCTTCAATCAGGCAGAAAAATAAAACGAACGAATAAAAAAAACTAGATTCTAACGTAAGGTTAGATCCGGTAAAAGGTACACAATAGTTTCCGGTGTAGAAACTATTGTGCGAAAAATTAATTAAGTGCTAAAAAAGAAAATAGAATTGCTAAAGAAACAATATAACAATTATAAAAGAGGTACTATAAGGAATATGCTTAAGCTGCTGGAAAAAGAAAAAATGCAAAGAAAAACTAAAACTGGAAAACTGTCTGGGGGCGTGGAACCGAGGAAGGGTTTGCAAAGCTGGTATTTATATTGGCACTTTCCGTAACGGTCTTCAGAAGTAGTCTGCGTCAAAGGGTCTTCACGTAACGGAGGTATAGGCGTGGAAATAGGATTCAGCGTGCAAATAGGACTCAACGTCTCTGAAGGCAAAAATGTAGGGGAATGGTGTGACGTCCGTCACACCATGTGTGACGCTCGTCACAGGCATGTATACAGCGTGCCGCTCGTCACAGCCTCTGTGACGCTCGTCACAGGCACAACGCCTGTGCCTTCTTTGGGCTGGGCTTGGCTTTTGCTATTTATTTCCAAAAACTTCTTTTTGCACCTCCTTTTCTTCCTTTTTTTACTTTTGCTTCAAATAGATACCTGAGATAAATAGAAAGGAAATACCGCGTAATATCTGATAAAATGAAATAAATTAAAGTAAATAATAATATAATTTAATTGAATTAAGTCCTAAAATGTGATATAATTTCATGTTATCAAACTCCCCCATACTTAGATCTTTGCTTGTCCTCAAGCAAAATACGGTATAGAACTTGTTTTAAAAAATTTAGCCAGATGAAATTTCAAAACACACATCAATTCGTACTAGGTTGCATGTAAACCTTGTTTAGAAGTGACTTGAGTTTAATCTTGACATCGACAACCACCGTCACAACCTCAGATAATCTCACCTTATGCAAACCAGTTCAAGTAATGCCATTATAGTTGTCCTAGTTCCTTTACTCTTATTCCACCCGTTTTCATTCTAGCGAAATCACATTAAGCCCTTTATCTTTTCGCGCACATAGTGGAGTAACCGGTTAGTGATTCTGATCCCCTTTCAGCTAGAAGTTCTGGTACATAAGTCGGATAACTTCGTTATTCAATCCATTGCAAATTGCGGGGGATCGGACCGTAGTTCGCCCTACCAAATTCAGTACCAGATACCTGCTGAACCAACTCATAATGGATCTTTCATATTATGCTTTTGTATGATCTGCAACCTTTAGATTAAATGATCTGGTAAGGATCACTTAACTTAATTAGTGCATTTCCTGATATATATATATATATATATATATATATATATATATATATATATATATATATATATATATATATATATATATATATATATATATATATATATATATATATATATATATATATATATATATTTATATTTATATTTTTTTTATGTTACTTTGGGAATCATTCACTTATATTCATCGGCTCTCCACGTAGTTTGCTATTAAGATGGTGCTGACTTCTCGTATAAACTACTCGGGGTTACTATAAAACTAAAAGTTCAAGGTATTGGTATAATAGGTACTCATTCTGATCTGACATGTTGAGGTTCTTAGAGCGTTGTTATGGTAATAAATTTTGTCTTGATTTCACTCAAGTTTAATAAAATAAGCAACTTTTATACTTACTGGGTGTGTTAAATTTTTGTTATGGCTCAAGAAAATTTGAGGGGAAATAGATAATAGAAAGTTTTTCACGCTAGGGACTTAACTTAAAATAAATCTATATTATAATAATATATTATTTATTTTTTTTATTTTATTTTTTTTTATAAGGGAAATAACAATGAAAAGAAAGGTACATACTTGAAAAGGAAAATGGAGGATAGAAAGAACATGGTTTCCCCCCCCCCCCCCCCATACTTGAATAAAACATTGTCCTCAATGTTTGAAGGAAAAGAAATGAAATACAAAAAAGAAAGGAAAAAAGAAAAGTTAAGGTTGCCTTCCGCCTCTTGTTCTTGGGCCTGGTGATCGCTGATGTAAGTCTAAGTTGTCGAACCTGCTAAACAGCTCAGTGAACCGCTGATCGGTTATGGCATTCCTCTCTTCCTGTTGTTGTTGCATTTGGCGCATCATTTGAATCATTTCGAGATTCTGTGCTTGCATACCATCAATAGCATCCATGATGTCGTCGTTGGTTGCAGGCCTTCTTCGTCGACGACGTCGGGAGGATGGGCCAGCTGCAGTATCGGAAGGGTTGAGCGGGACGGATTGTTGTTCAGGAGCGTTATCACCTTGCTCCATTTCTTCGAACTCGTCTGCAGACGGGTTTGTATGCGAAGGCTCGGTAGCTTCGGGAGCATTCAGATCATAGAGGTGGCGGTTGGGATTGGTGACATCGGTTAGGGAAATGTTGGGGAGAACAACGCTTGGGATGGCCTGGTTATTCACCATAAGGTAATATTTTCCGCCTATTCGGTTCTTTATTAGGCGGCTGGACCGACAGTAGCCTATATCCATAAATAGGGGAGGTAAAGATTCTAAAGTTTGGAGTCGGTCCCCTAGGTTTAAGCCAAGTGCTATGGTGGTTATTAATCCATCAATTACAAAAGGTTGACGGCCTCTAGCACATAAGGTGCGGATATGATGAAATAGGAAGGAGGCGGCGTTTACCTTAGCCTGCGGTTCGAAGACGCATTCGAGGAAGAAGAGTTCCTTTGCGTTGACCTTGCTGTTGTTCGGTCTTCCAAAAACGGTGTTTTGTAGGATGCGGATAAAGTACCGGATAGTTGGGTTATGTATATGGGAAACAAGGAGCTCTTCCCAGTTGTTGGCATCTACTCCGGATATTTTCCTAAAGAGGTCGAAAGCAGCAACTGTGCTCTAGTTTAGGTTTGGAGGGATTCTGGGGTAGACTTGACCTTCTATGGGAAATTGTAGCATGGTACTCAATTGGTTTTGGGTTAAGGAGTACTCGGTGTTGAACATACGGAAGGTTGCGGTACCGGTTAAGAATTCGTCCTCACCGGCTGGAGTGTTGTACGCGTATGAACTTAAGAATTCTAAGGTTAGGGATGGGTAGGTGGGTTGATTATGCGTACATAGAAAGGTTAGATCGGCAAGGCGGAGCATCCACTCGATACCTTGAAGTAATCCTAATTGTTGTAAACAAGTTGAATCAGGATACCTGGTAGAGATGACGCCTTGCTGTTGAAAGCGCTCGAATTGCTCCCTTTGATAGTTTTCATCTCCGGATCGGAAGATGATATTTTCGAAATTCTGATTTCCCGTCATACTGATGAATGAATTTAAAGGAGTAATAAAGGAAAGAAATGTATTTGAGATTAGAGAGTGGTTTGCGGTGAATGGAGGAGGGTTTCGATGGGTATTTATAGGAAAAGAATTTGGAAGTTGGAAAGGAGGTGGTTGAAAAGTGAATAAGTGTGGGTTAATGGGAATAAATGGGGAAGGTAAAAAGTGAAAGGGTGTAACGTTCGTCTCCAACGGCACTGTAACGTTCACCTAGTCAGAAAGGTGTTACGCTCGTCACAGGGGCGTGACGGTCGTTACAGGTACTTGGCATGCCGTCCGTCATAGATTGTGTGACGCTCGTCACACAGTCTTTTTGGCATGGCTTCAGCTAGCGTTCTTCAGAATAACTTGGTAATTTATTTTTATTTTTATTTTTGTTTTGTTTTGCTCCAGATTATTTTCTTTTGCTATTTAATTTTCTTGCACGTCATTCTACTTTGCACAATGATGCATAAATATATTGTTCTTTAATAAGTCATGTAGGCAGCAACAGTAGAGAGCATAATAGATATTACATAATAAAATGAGTAAATAGCTTCAATAAAATAATCATAATGTAACAATGGAGAAAAACAAAAAGTGAGAAAGAGAAACAAATACGAATATAATTTGAAATAACATTAAATAATTAATCTAACTTAAGACTAAATAACTAAGAAAAAGAAATAAATTATATCCATCTGCACGATCTCTGGCCGGAGGAGCAAAGGAGTTAACACGGTATAGCAACTCGTGAAACTGGTTTGTCATACTGTTCATGTATCCCAGAAATTCGTGCCTCAAGCTAGTGAATTCTTCTCTGAGGGCATCTTGTTCTGACATCAAAGCTTCCATGGCAGTGTTATAATCAGTTCCGGGCATATGATGTCTAAGGTCGGGTATTGCCGATTCTTCGGTCTGAGCAGGTTGAGGAGGAGGATCAATATCATAATATCCAAATGGTGTCTTAGGATCTGATTCAGCATAAGGAATCTGGTCATCATAAATCTCATAGTCCTGGATGGATTCAGTGGATCTAGCAGGAGAGGGGGTTTCGTTCAGGTTGTAGAGCCAGTTGTTGCGGTTATGAACACTAGTCATAGGATCGGGCATGGTGAATAGGCAAAGAACTTGGTTATCAATAATAAGCTCAAACTCATCAGACCCTAGGTTTGCTATAAACAAAGTGTTGAAGAGGAAGGGTATACTCATAGTAGTAATGCCACAAAAAGGGCTTAAGTCAAGCATAGGCTGACGTAATCCAATAGCATTACCTATCATAGTTATCAAATCGCCTATTCGAATTGGTGCTCGCTCATCTTGGATAAGGTGGTCCAAATTTGCTAACATAAAAGTGGCACCGTTTACTGGGCGGTTCTGAGAAGCACAAAATATGATGAAGAGTTCATCACGTGAAACTGTGGTACTGTTTGGCTTCTTCCCAAATAAGGTGTGGGTCAGGATCTTATGGAAATAACGAAAGGCCGGATTATGTATGTTTCCAGAGAGAAACTCATGTTCCTCGGGATCGTCATTTCCAGTCAAGTTACCCCAAAAGTGTTCAAGTTCTCTATATTCAAAAAGTTCTTCTTGGCTCACTGTGAATGTGTCAAAGGATGTAGGGAAGCCTAAAAGGTTGGTAAAATCTTGAATATTAAATTGGTACTCCATGTTAAACATTCTGAACTGTATAAAACCTCTGCTTATTCCTTTTCCATGGCTGGGTAGATAGATCAGAGAACTAAGGAATTCTAGAGTCAGACTCCGGTAAGTGACAAATTGTCTACGGATAGGAGCGGTTTCCCACCCTATCTGATTCAGCAAATACAGGACACTTTGTCTTAGTCCAAGGGCAGTCATTGCCCAGTCATCAGCATACAGGCTAGGTAGCATCTCTCTCGTGGCTAGTTCCTCAAACTTTTGTTTCTGAGTTGTTCCTCTGAATTTGATACCCATACGATCAATATGTCCCATCAGGTTAGTGTTAGCTAGAGAAAAGAAAAACAAGAGTTCTAGTCAAGATTTGGCCGAATGCCGAAAGAAGAGAAAAGTTTTTAATAAATTAAAATAAATTAAGAATGAATACTAAACAGAAATTAAAAGAATAATTAAGGAAGAAATAGAAAAATAATAATAATAGAATAAGGAAATAATAAAATAATTGTGGGTTGTCTCCCACTAAGCGCTTTGTTTAATGTCGCAAGCTCGACATAAAAACAATCAATTATAATCTATAATTTCTGGAGGCATTTCGTCTAAGTGCAAGACTTGCGAATCTTTATTGTTTTCTGCATAGTGATAATGTTTTAGACGTTGCCCGTTTACGGTAAATGGTTCCATAGATTTGCCTTTAATTTCTACTGCTCCACTGGGAAAAACATTGGTGATTTGAAAAGGACCTGACCATCTAGATCGTAGTTTTCCCGGAAATAACTTTAGTCTGGAGTTAAATAAAAGGACTGTATCGCCTTGTTTGAAGATTTTCCTCGATATTCGCTTGTCATGCCATTGTTTTGTTCTTTCTTTGTAGATTCTGGCATTTTCGTAAGCGTCTCTTCTGAGTTCCTCTAATTCGCTTATATCAAGGATTCTCTTTTCACCGGCGGCTTTATAGTTTAAATTTAGATTTTTAATAGCCCAATAAGCTTTATGTTCTAATTCTACCGGGAGGTGACAGGATTTTCCATAAATTAGCTTAAATGGGGTTGTCCCTATGGGTGTTTTGTAAGCAGTTCGGTATGCCCATAAAGCTTCTGGTAATTTCAATGACCAGTCTTTCCTTGAAGTTGCGACTGTTTTTTCTAGTATCTGTTTGATTTCTCTGTTAGATACTTCCACTTGCCCATTGGTTTGAGGGTGGTAAGGTGTCGCTACTCTATGTCTTACGCCATACTTAAGCAGTAGTTTTTTGAGTACTTTGGATATGAAATGCGATCCACCATCACTGACTACTATTCTTGGGACACCAAACCTTGGAAATATTATATTCTTAAAGAGTCTAGTTACTACTCGTGTGTCGTTAGTTGGGGAAGCTATAGCTTCAATCCATTTTGATACGTAGTCAACTGCCACGAGTATGTATTTGTTGCCGAAAGAGGATGGAAAAGGTCCCATGAAGTCTATTCCCCACACGTCGAAAATCTCTACTTCCAAAACGCCCTTTTGTGGCATCTCGTCACGTCTAGATATGTTTCTTGTGCGTTGACATCTGTCACATTTCTTAATAGTTGCATGCACATCCTTCCATATACTTGGCCAGTAAAAACCGGCTTGTAGGATTTTAGAGCAGGTCTTGGATGTACTTGCGTGTCCACCATAAGGAGCGGAGTGACAGTGTTGGATTATACTTTCTGCCTCTTCTTCGGGTATACACCGACGGAAAATACCATCGGGACCTCTTTTAAAAAGTAAGGGGTCATCCCAGTAATAATGTTTTATGTCGTAGAAGAATCGTTTCTTCTGTTGGTAGGATAAGGTAGATGGAACTATTCCGGCAGCTAAATAATTGACGAGGTCAGCGTACCACGGTGTAACAGATATTGCTAAGGTAGTTTCTACCTGTTTATCAGCGTTGTTTTCTTCTAAAGTAGCTATAAGCTTATCGTACGAGAAATCATCGTTAATTGCTGTTCTTTCCGGTTCAAGGTTCTCAAGTCTAGAGAGGTGATCTGCTACTACGTTTTCAGTTCCTTTCTTGTCTTTGATTTCCAAATTGAACTCTTGTAGCAACAGGATCCACCTTAGGAGTCTAGGTTTAGCATCCTTTTTTGTTAAGAGGTATTTGATAGCAGCGTGGTCAGTGTAGATGATAATTTTGACTCCGACCAAGTAAGAACGAAATTTATCTAGAGCAAACACTACTGCTAGAAGTTCTTTCTCGGTTGTGGCGTAATTCATTTGTGCTTCATCTAGAGTTCTACTTGCGTAATATATAACATGAAGCTTTTTATCTTTTCGTTGTCCTAAAACAGCACCTACAGCGTAATCGCTGGCATCACACATTATTTCGAATGGTTCATTCCAATCTGGTGTCTGCATTATGGGTGCGGAGATCAGTGCTTGTTTAAGCGTTTGAAATGCTTCTAAACATTTATTGTCGAATATGAATTCAGCATCTTTCATCAATAATCCGGTCAACGGTTTAGTTATTTTAGAGAAGTCTTTAATGAATCGTCGGTTAAAACTGGCATGTCCTAAGAAGCTTCGTACTTCTCTCACAGTCTTCGGAGGTTGAAGGTTTTCGATTACCTCTATTTTGGCCTTGTCTACTTCAATTCCTCTATTTGAGATGATGTGTCCTAAAACAATTCCTTCTTGTACCATAAAGTGGCATTTTTCCCAATTAAGTACTAGGTTTACTTTTACACATCGCTCTAGAACTTTCTCTAGGTTTTCAAGACATTCTTCAAAGCTTTGTCCGCATACGGAAAAGTCATCCATAAATACTTCCATGATGTTTTCTAGAAAATCGGCGAATATTGCCATCATGCATCTTTGGAAAGTTGCAGGAGCATTACACAAGCCAAACGGCATTCGTCTATAAGCGAAGGTACCAAAAGGGCACGTGAACGTTGTCTTTTCTTGGTCATCAGGGTGAATTGGTATTTGAAAGAAACCTGAGTAACCGTCTAGATAGCAGAAATGTGAATGTTTTGCTAATCGTTCTAACATCTGGTCAATGAATGGTAAAGGGAAATGATCTTTTCGGGTTGCTTTGTTTAGTTTCCTATAGTCAATGCACATTCTCCATCTTGATTCGATTTGTTTGGTTATAGTTTCTCCTTTTTCATTTTCAATGACTGTTATACCCCCTTTTTTTGGTACTACGTGTACAGGACTAACCCATTTGCTATCAGATATAGGATATACGATACCTGCCTCTAGTAACTTGGTTATTTCCTTCTTCACTACCTCACTCAGGATCGGGTTTAGTCTTCTCTGGTGTTCCCTAGAAGTTTTACAGTCTTCTTCTAACATGATGCGGTGCATACAAATAGAAGGACTTATTCCTTTAAGATCGGTGATGTTGTAACCTAGTGCGGTTGGATATTTTCTTAAGATATGCAGGAGTTTTTCTGTTTCAAGTCTTCCTAGGTCAGCATTAACTATCACTGGTCGTTCAAGCTCTAAGTCTAGGAATTCATATCTCAGATTCTTGGGAAGTGTTTTCAGGTCTAAGGTTGGTTTCTTAAGGCATTGCGTAGGGTCCCGTGTTATTGCTAAACATTGGTTAAGTTTGTCTTCTACAAGATAGTCAGATGATTTGTCTTTTTCTAACTCCGTTTCTTTTATGCATTCATCGATGATATCCATGAAGTAACATGTATCTTCTATTGCAGGTGCTTTCAAAAATTGGGAAAGAATGAACTCAATTTTCTCTTCTCCTACTTCGAAAGTGAGTCGTCCTCGTTTTACGTCCATGATTGCACCGGCAGTTGCTAAGAACGGTCTTCCTAGTATAATAGGTGTAACTTCATCTTCTCTAATATCCATAATTATAAAATCCGTTGGAATGTAGAATTAACCTATGCGCACTGGAACATTTTCAAGAATTCCTACAGGATATTTTACGGAACGATCTGCTAGTTGCACAGACATTTTAGTTGGTCTTAATTCTCCCATTTCAAGTCTCTTGCATATGGATAAAGGCATAACACTAATACCGGCTCCTAAATCGCATAAGGCTTTGTCAATGACAAATTTTCCTATGTGACAGGGTATAAAGAAACTACCTGGGTCTTTAAGTTTAGGAGGCATATTCTGTATTATAGTGCTACATTCGGCGGTGAGTGTAACGGTTTCGCTATCTTCAAGTTTCCTTTTATTAGAAAGAATTTCTTTTAAAAACTTGGCATATGAGGGCATCTGCGTAATAGCTTTTGTAAACGGAATTGTGACGTTTAATTGTTTTAGTAGGTCGACAAATTTTTTAAGTTGGCCCGCATCTTTGGTTTTAATAAGCCTTTGAGGGTAAGGGATAGGTGCTTTATAAGGTGGTGGAGGTACATAAGGTTCCTTCTTTTCTACGGTTTCCTTATTACTCTCTGCCTTTTCCTTAGGTTCACTTTCCTCAGTTGACCTTTTAGAGTTTTGGTTTTCTATCCTTGGGTCAGACGGTCCTTCCACTTCCGTTCCACTTCTCAGTATAATTGCATGAGCGTGGCTTCTTGGGTTAGGTTGGGGTTGGCCAGGAAATGTACCAGTTGGGGCAGCAGTAGGCGCTTGTTGTTGAGCTACTTGTGATATTTGCGTTTCCAGCATTTTGTTATGAGTAGCCAGGGCATCTACTTTACTTGCTAGTTGTTTAATTTGTTCGCCAGTGTGTACATTCTGGTTTAAGAAATCTTTATTGGTTTGCTGTTGAGAAGCTATAAAGTTTTCCATCATGATTTCCAAGTTGGATTTCCTAGGGGCGTTATTGTTAGATGTAGATGGGGTCGGCTTCTGATATCCCTGAGGCATAGCTGGGGCTTGATTTGGAGATTGTCCAGGTGCGTATAGAGCATTATTACTCTTATATGAAAAATTGGGATGGTTCTTCCAATTTGAGTTATAGGTGTGCGAATAGGGGCTTCCTTGAGCATAGTTTACTTGCTCCGCTTGGATTCCTGTTAGGAGTTGACAATCTGCAGGAGTGTGACCTTGGATTCCACAGACTTCGCAATTCTTAGTTATGGCAACTACGGTGGCTGGAGGTGATACATTTAAACTTTCAATTTTCTGGACCAGAGCATCCACTTTTGCATTAACATGATCAAGGTTACTTATCTCGTACATGCCAGTTTTCGTTTGAGGTTTTTCCACCATTGTTCGTTCGGTTCCCCACTGATAGTGGTTTTGAGCCATGCTTTCGATAAGTTGGTAAGCGTCAGCATAAGGTTTGTTCATTAGTGCACCACCTGCGGAGGCATCTATTGTTAACCTCGTGTTGTACAGGAGACCCTTATAGAATGTATGAATTACTAACCAGTCTTCTAAACCATGATGTGGACAAAGTCTCATCATGTCTTTGTATCTTTCCCATGCTTCGAAAAGAGACTCGTTATCTTTCTGTTTAAATCCATTTATTTGGGCTCTTAACATAGCTGTTTTGCTTGGCGGAAAATATCGAGCAAGAAAAACTTTCTTCAACTCGTTCCATGTGGTGACTGAGTTAGAAGGAAGAGATTGAAGCCATCTTCTAGCGCTATCTCTTAGTGAGAAAGGAAAAAGACGAAGTCGAATTGCCTCTGAAGTGACACCATTAGCTTTAACAGTATCAGCGTATTGGACAAATACGGATAAATGAAGGTTAGGATCCTCGATAGGATTCCCAGAGAATTGGTTCTGTTGCACTGCCTGCAACAGTGAAGGTTTGAGTTCAAAGTTGTTTGCTTCGATTGCGGGTGGAGCAATACTTGAATGCGGTTCATCTTGCGATGGAGCGGCGTAATCTCTAAGAGCACGAGCTGGTTCTGCCATCTCGGGTATCGAAGGGAAAATATTTTTGAAATCAGGAAGTTCTACAGGAGGGAGATTGTTTGCAGCACGATATTTCCGAATTCGTCGTAAGACTCGGAGATATAGTTTGATATCGTTGATTCGTAAGTAGAGCGGCTCGCCTTGTGAGCGAGTGCGTGGCATACAAATCAACGAAAGAAAGAAAAGCCTTAGTCTCTACAGCGTAACAGGAGAGTTACGATATCGACTAAATAAAAATCCCCGGCAACGGCGCCAAAAACTTGATCCGGTAAAAGGTACACAATAGTTTCCGGTGTAGAAACTATTGTGCGAAAAATTAATTAAGTGCTAAAAAAGAAAATAGAATTGCTAAAGAAACAATATAACAATTATAAAAGAGGTACTATAAGGAATATGCTTAAGCTGCTGGAAAAAGAAAAAATGCAAAGAAAAACTAAAACTGGAAAACTGTCTGGGGGCGTGGAACCGAGGAAGGGTTTGCAAAGCTGGTATTTATATTGGCACTTTCCGTAACGGTCTTTAGAAGTAGTCCGCGTCAAAGGGTCTTCACGTAACAGAGGTATAGGCGTGGAAATAGGATTCAGCGTGCAAATAGGACTCAACGTCTCTGAAGGCAAAAATGTAGGGGAATGGTGTGACGTCCGTCACACCATGTGTGACGCTCGTCACAGGCATGTATACAGCGTGCCGCTCGTCACAGCCTCTGTGACGCTCGTCACAGGCACAACGCCTGTGCCTTCTTTGGGCTGGGCTTGGCTTTTGCTATTTGTTTCCAAAAACTTCTTTTTGCACCTCCTTTTCTTCCTTTTTTTACTTTTGCTTCAAATCGATACCTGAGATAAATAGAAAGGAAATACCGCGTAATATCTGATAAAATGAAATAAATTAAAGTAAATAATAATATAATTTAATTGAATTAAGTCCTAAAATGTGATATAATTTCATGTTATCAATGATCTTCTCAAGATTAGACTTTTGGGGCACAACTTGCATAGGTTGATTTGGTTTTTGGGCTTGATAACCTTGTGGTCTCTGAGGTGCATTATTTTGGATAGGGTTCTGGTTTCTATAGGAGAAATTTGGATGATTCTTCCATCCAGAGTTGTAAGTGTTTGAAAATGGGTTACCTTGGGCGTAATTCACTTGGTCGGTATTTAGTTCGTTCAAAAGGTTACACTCCGCCAATTCGTGTCCTTTAGATCCACAGAGTTCGCACTCTGTGTAGACTGCTGCTACGGTGTTAGTGTTTGTAGACATATGTTCGATCCTAAGGGCTAAAGCGTCCATTTTCGTCTGCATCATGTCTAGAGAGCTTACCTCATGTATTCCACCTTGGGTCTCCTTTTTCTCTATTGATGATTGTTCAGTTCCTCATTGATAATGGTTTTGGGCCATATCCTCAATTAGGTCACAAGCTTTTGGATAAGGTTTCTTCATCAGCGCGCCACCTGCGGCAGCGTCGATGCTCATCTTGGTATTATAATGGAGTCCATTGTAAAAGGTGTGAACGATCAACCATTGTTCTAGGCCATGGTGTGGGCAGACTCTTAATGGCTCTTTATATCTATCCCAAGCTTCGAAAAGCGATTCTCCTTGGTTTTGAGCAAATCTAGTTATTTGGTTTCGAAGAACAATAATCTTACTAGGGGAAATATCTAGCAAGGAATACTCTCATAAGGTCTTCCTAGATAGTTATTGAATTAGCTGGAAGTGAATCTAGCCATGAACGTGCTCTATCCCTGAAGGAGAAAGGAAATAATCTTAAACGGGTCGCATTGGGTGAAGTGCCATTAGATTTAAAGGTGTCGGCTAGTTGGATAAAAACTTTTAAATGTTGATTCAGGTTCTCGGTAGCGAGACCCGCGTATTGTTTTTGTTGCACTAATTGCAACAAAGACGGTTTTAGTTCGAAATTGTTAGCAGGTATAAAGGGGTTTATTATACTCGAACTAGGTTCCCCATCAGAGGGTTGGGCGAATTCCTTAAGAGGTCGCCTATCGCGACTCCCAGCCATAGCTTTCTTAATTCGGATGAGTAAGAGGCATGTACGAGTATAACGTTCGGATTCCGCTAAAGGGTCTACTAAATTTCCGGTACTACGGGTTCTTCGCATTTACCAGCTAATAATGCCTTAGTCTATACGGTGTAACAACAAGGTACGAAATTTGACGAAGTTGGTCCCCGGCAACGGCGCCAAAAACTTGATCGCTGTGATTCGCAAGTGCACGAATAACGTCAAAGTAATACAAAAGAATATCGATCCCACAAAGACCAATCGTCAATCTATCGAATACTATCGTTACGGTGTTTATCTAAGGCAGTATAAAAGAGATATTGGGTTTGCAAAATAACGGTAAATAATAAATGCAGGTAAAGACAGGTTGAATGTAATTCACGTCAGTTAAGTGATGTTTCAATTGTCTAAATAGAACTACTTATGAGGCAATATTTTCTACTCTTGAAAAGAATCCATTTAACAGGAACTGTCGCTTTCGCGTATTCAGAACCGAGTTTACCCTTAAATTAAGGCCTTTTATTGTCACTTATAAAAGGTGTGCAGTGTAACACCTCAAATTTGCCCTCACCATTCATGCATTCATTTCATTTTTTAGGACATTTATCATTCCATATTGCATTACATCTTGGCAGTCAGAATTGGCATCAAGAGAATCCTCAGTGCAAAAGAGCAAGTCTTTCCTTGAGATGAAGGCCACATGATTATTCTAAAGAGCTTATATGAGCTAGGGTTCATTTTGAAGCAATTGTACCAAGTGGTAGAGGCCCAAATTCATCAGTGCATTTCCAAGTCATCTGAGGACCATAAAAGTCAACTGTGCAGTCAACTGAGGGCTTTGAGTTGAGGAAATGAGTTGAGACACTTCATTCATGCTCAAAAGAGGCCTATTCATCATTTCAAACATCTATCTTGAAGATTTTGAAGTCAAATCAAAAGTTTCCAAAAATGGAAAGTGACCTGTAATTTCAAGTTTCCAAAAATGGCATGTTTTTGGACCACATTCAACTTTATTTTCCAACATCAAAGAAGCTTCAAAGGGATTTTTGGTGAACATGAAAGTTGAAGATCTTTCTCTCCTCTTTTCAAAAAGTCCAAGATCATGAGCATATGATGAATGGTTGAGAAGTTATGGCCAAAGGATCACAAAGTGTACATGAAAGTTCAACATGGCATAACTTTTGATCCAAAACTCCAAATTGAGTCACTCTTTTTGAAAAATGCTCCTTGTAACAAAGAGATTCCAAATTAATCATTGCCTTGCATGAAAGAGGATCACATGACCACTTGTTCATTCAAGTGCATTTTGGAGGGAAAATGCATAATTTGAAATTGGTTGATCACATGAGCCAAATACCAATCCCATCATGTTCATGAGCTGATTTTAAGTGGAATTGCACACTTGCATGGCACTATTCACGTGCATACCATCACATGCTAAGCACACTTATGTATTTTGCATCACACCTCATACTTCCTTAATTTTTCATTAGCCAAGGCCTAATCTCATTTTCAGCATGATTAGTGGGGAGTATTTAAGCTAAATGCTAATCACATTTCAAGAGGATAACAATTCTAGATATGAAATTCAAGCTTCCCTCTCAATTTTCTCTCTCTTGATTTTTCAAATTTCTTCACACAAACCTTGATTTTCTTTGTACATTCATGATCATGGAAGAGTTTTGAGCAAGATTCATCATCTGATTTGAAGGATAGAGTGCATATCCGAGCTCCACAAGTGCAAGTTCATGAAGATGGTTTTCTGAAATTAAGCAAGATCCAAGCCGATTCAAGTGCTATTTCGTGCATAAAGCTTCAAGTTGAGGTTAGAGGAGAAGATCTGGAGGATTTGAGCACCTGAAGCCACGATTTCAACTCACTGCACTTCAAGAAGGTTGGAATTCGATCACCTCTTTTCTCCATTTCATGTACATGATTAGATAGACCTTTTGATGCTGATGATGCTGATATAATTAGTTCATGATTTGGTCAAGAAATGAATTAGATATGATTATTTGAATTTTTGATGTTCAATATGTTTTTGATCGATCCGGTTGATTCGTTAGGAATTAGGTGAAATAATTGTGATATTCGTGTTCTACGTTGAGAGATCTTTCCAATGATGTATAGTTTGTCCAATTCTGGAAAATTCGTTCATGGAGCGCCGCCGGTTTCATCGGGGGAGACGGTGGAAACCACCGTCCACCGCCGTCTGAACATTGCCTAGGGTTTCAATGCCAAACGTTGCGTTTCGCTTGTGGAACGCGCTTGGAACCTTTGAAGCGCGGGTTCGATCCTAGCGCATTGTGTTTTCTGATTTCCAGTTGATTTTGTTTGAGCGCGCTTGTGACTGTGCATACCTCGGTTCGATTCCTAGCGCATGTACCTTTCATTTTTCCAATTGTTTTTTCCTTTGAGCGCTTGTGACTGCCTTAACCTTTGTTCGATCCTTCGCGTTGCATTTATTTTAATTTCAATTAGGGCTTTGAACCACCAAGACCCGAGCTCGATCCCTGGCGTTTGCATTTTTCCTGATTTGCATTTGTTTTCCATTTTGTTTGAGCGCACTTTGTGACCTGATGCACCTGTGTTCAATACTTGCCTATGCATTTTTCTGAATTATATTCACATAACATTTTCCATGATTTTCATTTTAATTCATTTTATTTTCTTCAACTTGCAAAAATCATAAAAAATAGAATACATATCCAATTTAATCCAACTTTTTTTCACATGTTCATTTTAATGTCTAGTTTTTTTTAGAATTTATTTCCTGATTTTTGTATTGCTGGATTTTTAAATGTGCTTGATTGTTTAAACATGATGCCAAAATGACATGTTGTGCTAACTGAATTGTGAAATGCTCATGGTTTATCCAGTTGCCTTGAAATTTGACATGCTGAAACCTAACATGCGATGTGATTTTTTGGCTTTGGTTTGAGATTTTTATCATTTGGTATCACTGTTTTGGACACATGAACATATGTTGTGACATTTGGTGTAACATTTTGTACCTTGTACTTATGCATTTTCATTCACACACCATTTGTTGTCTTCTGGACTTAATTTTTGGTATGATGCTTGTCCATAACATATTAAGTGCACATAAAAATTTCATGATCATTGGATACATTTCTGTTTTAATATGGATTTTCTATGTTTGAGGTCAAAGTTTGATCACATTGTTTGCCTTTGCCTTATCTTGATTAATTGATGGCTTTGCTTATTGAATTGGCTTTGGTCCTTTTGAGGACTCTTTCTTATTTGATTGAATATGCTTCATGTGAAATATTGACTTCTGTTTTGGTCATTTGATTTGCCTTTGACCCTAGTCTTTGTACTAGTGGTTTGTACTCACCAATTGTGTTTTGTGATTCAGGTATTGAGCATTTAGCACTAATGTTTGGTTTGGTCTCATTACTTGAGATGCAATTTGCTTTGATCACTAACTCTTGTTGTGTTGTAGGTCCATTGATGTGATGAACTCACTTGAGTGCTTGCATTTGAGACTTACATTATGTATCATTGTTGGATGATTTCACTGTGTTGTCTGTTAGGTTTTCTAAATACACTATTAACTGTTTGGATTTTGTACAGGTACATTAGTCACTTTTAGCTCTTGCTTGAGCTTTGCTTTGGTTTGTGGTTGATATACCACCTAGGTAACCACTCTCTCACTCCATGTAGTCTGGAAGTCCTGCCACTTTTTTGGCAGGCATTTGGCTGAAGTCCTCCTTAAGAGGCCATGATTGTGCTTGTTTATATTTGTGCCAAAGACCTCTAAATGAGGCATGTTACATGTTAAGCCCTCCTAAGTGAAGAGGCAATTGACAGATAGAAGGGATTAGCAATCAATCCCCTATTATTCGGTGTGTCGTTCATTATGCTCGCACTACGTGCTGATGCTCTTGAACATAACCCAAGATCTCTGTATAGAGTCAGTCAAGTGGAATAGGGTCCCTCTTTCTGGATCCCCATGCATTCTTTGATTTGAGCTCACCCAGGCCAGGGTTAAGAGCATGAGGTCTCATCCTCCTTACCACATTTCATCAGCTTCACCCTAACTCTCAATGTTAGTGGTTAAGAGCTTCAGCATACCCCTACAGTCTTGGCTTGTTTATCGAGGTTGATATGACCCCTCTTGACTAAAGCCCAACCATTCGTCTGAGCCTCTTGTTTGGATATAGTGAGTGATGCGTGTTCACTTGTGATTGATATTATTTGCTGTTTGAGCTAGCTTGCTTCCTGTGTGAGTTAGGTTCTGATTAGAGATCTCAACTTAGGGATCGTTTGCATGATAACTTTTAGGCTCGAGTCGTAGTCTCCCTATTAGTTTGTTATCTCCCTAGTCTCTGGTTAGGAGAGAGTTTCTCCCCTGTTAAGGGGAACTACGTCGCCCTGATTCTCATACCAGATGAGATACGTAGGCAGGAGATTGAGCGAGATCTCTCCAGGCACCCTTTTTGTTTTGTGTGTGTGTGTTTGTACATCCTTTCTTTGTTTGGAGTTGGATGTAAGCCCATTTATTGGCATTCTATTTCCTGTTGTGTGTTTCTTTTGACGTCTCAGCGTCTCTTTTCAGTGTTTTTGTTTCGGCGTGCGTTAGCCGAGCTACGAGTGCTCTGATTCTTACTCTGGTTTGAGAAGATACGTATGCATAGGATGCGATATCCTAGCGAGCATGTTTCCTGTTCCCCGAACTACGTCGACTCTGATGTTTGTTTCTGACAAACTACGTAGGCCCAGGATGCGACATCCTGCCGAGTCCCCTTCCTCCATCTTCTTTCATTTGTTTCCTAGTCCAGTGTGTGTGCATTTCTTTGAGCAGTTCATTAGCAACCTTTTCCTATTCTTTTGAGCGTGGATCCCGTCGAGTACGACGAACGTGAGGGGTGCTAATACCTTCCCCTTGCGTAACCGACTCATGTACCTTGCAATCTCTGGTCATAAGACCATTCCTTTCCCTTTTTCAGGTTTACTTCGAGTGTTTCCTTTCCCTCCTTTGGGATAAATAACGCACGGTGGCGGCTCTGTGTTTTTCCCGCCTGTTGTTTTTCGCGATGCGACAGCTGGCGACTCTGCTGGGGATACTTCCCTAAGCGAGTCAATCCTAGCGCTCTTTAGGATAGCTTTGGTTGCTTTTGCTGTTTTAGTTATTGCATTTGTGATTGTTGTACCTTGATTGTATATATTTGCATATATGTGTCGCATTACGCGAAAAACCGGCGGGAAACGAAAACAACAGAGCCGCCATCGTGCGTTATTTATCCCAAAAGAGGGAAAGGAAACGCTCGAAGTAAACCTGGAAAAGACATGGTCTCGCGACCAAAGAAAGATGGGATCGGGAGTCGGTTATGCGAAGGGAAGGTATTAGCACCCCTACGCATCCGTCGTACTCGACGGGATCCACGCACAAAAGGAAGGAATATGGTTGCTAAACACTGCTCAAACAAACATCAAACACTGGCTGAAAGAGACACAGAAAACAAAAGAAACTAACTCGGCAGGATATCGCATCCTGGGCCTATGTAGTCTGTCAGACACAAACATCAGAGTCGACGTAGTTCGGAACAGGGGAAACGTGCTCGCTAGAATGTCGCATCCTATGCATACGTATCTTCTCGGACTAAAGAAGAATCAGAGCACTCGTAGCTCGGCTAACGCACGCCAAACAAAACACATGAAATCGACTGCCAATCGCTGGAGTTACGTCAAACTCCACACCAAACAGGCAAGCATGGAAACCGAATGCCAATCGCTGGACTTACATCAGACTCCGAACCTAAACACACACACAGGAAACCAACTGCCAATCGCTGGACTTATGTCAGACTCCAACAAAGAAACTGGAAACCGAATGCCAATTGCTGGACTTACATCGGACTCCAACCAGAAAAGGAGAAACAACTCACACAAACAAAACAAAAGGGCGCCCAGAGAGATCAGCTCATCTCCTGCCTACGTACCTCATCTGGTATGAGGATCAGGGCGACGTAGTTCCCCTACGCAGGGACAAAGGACTAGCCTAACCAGATACAAAGGGAGACACAACTAGGGATACTACGACTCGAGCCTAGATGTTATCATGCATATCATCCCTAAGTTAAGGTTGCTATCTAACTTGCACAGGGAGCAAGCTATCCTAAACAGCATAGGCAAAGCAAACAATCACAAATAGCACACACTATATACACACAAAGTGGGCTCACACAAGGGTTAGGCTGTGAAACACAAGCCAACTGGAATCGGGTGATGTTAGCTCTTAACCCTAACATTGAGAGTTAGGGTGAAGCAGATGAAATAGAAAGTGAGGGGTGTGCCTCACAGCTCTTATCCCTGGCCTGGGAGAGCTTCAGACAAAAGAATGTGTGGGTTCAGAAAGTGGGAACCCTTCTACACATATGACTGACACAATTGTACAAGGATCTTGGGTTAATATCCACAATGCATCAACATGTAATGTGAGCAAAGGGATGACTCAACTAAATAGCAGGAGATGGATTGCACATCTCTTGTATCTGCCAATTGCCTTATCAAAGGTCTTTTCCTGCCTGGGGACAAAAATAAACAAACACAAGCATTGCCTCTTAAGGAGGACTTCAGACAGGTGCCTGACCAAATAACAGGCCAGGTCTTCCAGACTACATGGAGTCAGAGACATTATACCTCAAATTGGTTAAGCAACCAAGCAACAGCAAAGCAAGTTCACAATGAACTATAGCAACTAATGTACCTGAAAACAATCTAACTCAATCAATACACAACTCACAAAAAGAAAGTCAACAGACAAACTAGAAGTCAACAGTACACAAGCAATGCATCAAGCAAAGCACAAGCTCAACTCAAAGGAGCTAATCCACCTACAAAACCACTTAATGTTAATCAACATCAATCAAATATCAATCCAAATGAGCAAATGAATCAAACTCCTCAAGGCCATATGCTTCTTGTCCTGAAAACACAACTCAAACATAAGCACTAACCACTAGGACATGGCCTAGGGTCAAAGAGGGAGAAATAATTCAAAACAGAACATGAAAATTGACATGAATCAAATTAAACCAATCAAGAACAATATCCAAGTGGTCTCCTATTCATATCATCAACCAATTTCATTTCACAAAGCAAACATGGCAAGGCATGCATTTCAAAGCTCATTGAAGCAAACAGAATGAATCAATCCTCACCAACTCAAAAACAATTCAATAAATCCCAAGAAAAATCATGGCTAAACAGCATTCATCACATGGTCATCATACCAAAATTCAAGTCATTTGGATAAGTGGAAGCATGTCAAATAAATTCCCTAAGGAAAGGCAAGGCATAACAAGCTCAATGAGGGCACAAAATCATACATCAACTTCAAACAAGCATAAAACAGAATCCACACATGATAAATGACTCAAACCAAAGCCATAGCAAACTTCAAAGGGTCTAGAATCAATGTGCAAAATTTCAGGTTCATATGATAAACATCAATCATTTCACAAATCATCTAAGTTCATGACTATCCAAAAGTCCACAAATGACCAATCAGCAAAGAAAATCTCAAACAAATTGGAAATGCACTCAAATATTATACAATAATTCATGATCAAACCTAAAATCCATAAGTAGCAACATGCAAAAAATCAGATTAATTGGCATTGAAATGGCATGGCAAATAAAATCAGAAAGTCAAGCAAGCAAAGGTGTGACACAAATTGTCACACCTACATTCAACATATCATATCTCATCAACCAGGAATGGGAAAAATGTAAACTCTATACCAAAATGACCATTAGGATGTCTACTTTGAGCATGCAAAATTTCAAGAGTGTTGGAACAAATATCATCATTTCACAATCAAAATGGCAAGGCATATCAAGAAAACACATGTATGAACATTCTCTAGGCAAAATAAAAATCCAGGCGTGCACAATTTCTGTAAAAATCATCAAAAAATAGTAGACATCATGATGAACATTATGCAAAAAACCTCATCTCATTTGGATCAATATTCATGAAGTTATGGATTTTTGAAATGGAGAAAAAATTAAATAAACTATGAAGCACATAGCATAAACATGGATGAGATAATGACCAAAAGTGCTAAAGTCTTATTTGAAGGTGCATGCGCCTGGACTCGAACCGAGGGAACATTTGAATTGTGGCGCGTTTCAATGAAACGCCGCGTTTCATTAAAGGTGACATGGCACTGGGAAACGCTTGTGGCCAATGAATCAGCCACGCAGGAGCCAAGTGGACCAATACATGGCGGTAAACAGAAAATCACATGCAGAGTACGCTGGACATGGATCAAACGCGTTTCTGGGATTGAAACCCTAAGAAGTTCATCGTGTTCTTCACAGATTTTCCAGATCATGAACATTTGTTCCAGAAATCAACAATGGATATATCATCACACTCGTCTTAACACGCACATCACTAATCTAAACTCGGTTTATCCTAATTCTCACTATCATGTCTGGATCGAGTAAAAGAAAATTCACACATCAATCTTATATTCAACATATCTCACTCAAATCTTGATGAAAATTAATGCCACAAAGCTCAGAATACTCATGGATTCAAGATCTACAACATGCATATCCTAATTGCATGAATTGTGAGATTCAAAATCTTACCTTCAAGAGATTGCAGAACTGAATTCGTGACTTTCAAGCCTTGAGAAGCAACAACAGATGATCTTCAATGCTAGTATGATGATTTGGATGAATGTTGGATGCTCAGTCTTGCTTGATCTTGCTCAAATCTACAGTTGCCATTGATGATGCTCGCTTCAACAGTTCAAGAATCAGCTCAAAATCCTTGCAATCTTGCTTCAATCCAACTCAGTTATGGTTGTAGATGATGATTCAATCGTGGAAATAGCAAGGTTTGTGAAGAATTTTGATGAATCTTCAAGAAAGAGTTTGAGAGCACAATGAAGAAAAATTTCAGATCTGGAAATTATGCCAAGTTAATCCAATTTTCTGTTATGATTTGCAATATATATGGTCTGTTAATCATGTTTGCTAATCAAGATTAAGCCATGCCAAAGAGATTAATGAAATGAGGGTGTCATGGGTAATTTGCAAATGCACCTTAATGTGTGATAACCAATGCTACAGTGCATGATTCTGTGCTTAATTCACCTCAAAAATCAATTTGGAGCCAAATGCCAATGTTGGAATGCATGGACAATGCTTATTTTTCAAATTCAACTTTTCCCTCCAAAATTCAAATGGAATTCAAATGAAAATGCAAAAATTTTGTAATGGAGATGCATGGTTTTTGATGTATGTTTTGGATAGCTCATGTCAAAATAGAAATGTTACAAAAAGAACCATCTCATTTGGCCTTATGGTGTGAAAGTTATCCCCTTTTGAACTTCAAATTTGCTTGGCAATGATTGATCCATAACTTTTCAACCATACATGAGAAATTCATGTTCTTGGACTTTTTGGAAAGGTGATAGAAAGATCTTCAACTTCCATGTTGGACAAAACTTCCACACCTTTCCATTTTTGGCAATTTCAAATTACAGGTCACTTACTATTTTTGGAAACTTTTCATCTGACCTCAAATTCTTCATTGTTGATGTTTGAAATGTCAAATGAGACTTGTATGGACATGAATGAGGCCTATCTAACCATCTCCCACCTTCAAATCCATGATTTAATGCACAATTGACTTTGGTTGACTTTCTAGGGTTTCAGATGAATTGCATCCTGACTGATGATCTCTGAACATCCAATCTTTGGCCAAACCACTTCAAAATGATCCCTAGGTCACATGAACTTGTTGAACCAACCCTAGGGCTTTGTTTCAATAGGAATTGCACTTGCTTGCTTGCACAACTGGATTTCCTGACCAGTCTTGACTGATGACTTGCACTTGGGCAATGGACAATGCAATGCTATGCAGTGGACAATGTAATGTTAATGACCTAAACATGAAAATGTATGTACAAAATGGGAGGTGCAAATTTGAGGTGCTACAATATGTTTGAATGCATCATATTATCATTGCACCGGACTCTGTACAGGTTGGTTCCTCTGATTTGGGGGTGGGAGTCACAAGAGGTAAAAGGCCCAATACACAGGCTATGAGTGAACTTTAGGACACCTAGGAATAGAGTGATTCATGGGAAGCGGGTGGTATGGCGCCACTTAGCGGAACATGGTATCGCGAGCAGTTCAGATCCTGATGGGGTATTATCGTTGCATACACCTGGTGTGCATATGATGATATTCTTGAAAGGATTATTTATCCTGCGTTTCTCTTGACCTTACCCTAGCCTAGATTACACCCGTGAGTGGGGAGGGAATGACCATTTACAGGTATTGATGGTGACTTGTTTCGTTGGTGACTCTTTGATGATGACTTTGGTCCGGTTTGTGATCCGGGTTCTGTTTATAAGTCGGATCTATGAATATTTATGTCCGACACGCCGGAGTGTTGTCCGTGGTATTTATCAGCGGGTTCCGTTTATTTCGAATCCCCGGGTTGAATTTGAGGGTACTTTTCCAGGGGATCTTGTGGCTATCTGTCCAGTGATTGTCCTGTGATGATGGTGGTATATCCTCCATTCCGTTTATTTCGGAACTCCCCAAGTTGGATTTGCGGTTACTTGGTCCCTCAGATGGCTGTGATCAGTTCAGAGACCGGAACTTCCGTACAGTTGGTGTTCAGATGACTTGGAGGATGGCACCGTGACTTGCATTCATGCATCTGCATCATTCCCATTTTGCATTCATCCGCATCTAACCCATGTTTATCCATACTCAGGGTACATTCTCGATTGAGATTCTGGTTGAGAGACATCCTGATGTCAGAATGTTATTGTCAAATTATTATCCGTCTCAATGAAGCCAGAATCAAAAGACAGAGTGTTCCTCATACGGATAGACATTGCATTCATGTGTGAGTCATATTAACTTGTCTTTTGTTTTGCAGGTGTCAGTATCTAACCTGTTTGATTGACCTAGGAATCACTGCTCGCGCACGCCGAGTCATTCCTCTGCACATAGCTCGTCTGCACAAATACCCTATCAGACGCAACAAACCCAGACTGGTGGGTCCATCCAACGCTGACATTCTCGACCTGAAAGAGAAGATGAGTGAATTGATCAACGTCATGCAAGGGTTTGCCTTGGGGCAAAGAGCAATCGCCGAGAGGTTGGAGAGGATTGAAAGCTGGCTGAGAATGGGGAAAATACAGAGAAATGCTCCGTCGTCTGGAGTAAAGAAGCCCTTTGGTAACGGTCAGCGCGGGAAGGAGGGTGAACCGAGTGATGTGTATGCCCAAAGGGGACACTGTAGGGATCGTTACCACCCGTATGCTACTGCAGTAACGATTCCTGCTGGTAATCAATTTGTGCAACAGTAATAGCAGCCACCTCAACAGAGAGCACAGAGTGCTGGGTGCCAAGTGAGAAGAGGGACGACAGATCGTCAGTTTGATAGGCCACCCGTGACGTATGCCTCTCTGTTTAAGAAATTGAAGGATCAAAGGTTGGTTCAGCCGAGGGCGTTGGCTCCATTAAGACTAGATCAAGGGTCTGCAAGTCACGATGAGAACACCAAGTGCGAGTTCTACTCTGGTGCACCCGGGCATAACATTGAGGGTTGTAGAGCTTTTAAGCATGTCGTTCAAGATTTGGTGGATTCTAAAGTCATCAATTTTGCACCAACACCGAATGTTGATGCTAACCCCATGCCGATGCAGGGTCCTATGGGGGTGAACATAATGTCAAAGGATAAGGGAAAAATGGAGGTGACAGATATGGATCAGTTGAGGACTCCAATGGCTATGGTCAAGAGACATCTGATGAAGAGTGGAGCTTTCCCTGGTTGTGATAATTGTTGTGCGGCTGTCGCTATGAATGGGTGTGTAATGATGAGGGAGACGATTCAGAAAATGATGGAGGTGGAAATGGACGGTGAACTATGTGAAACACCATATCAGGCGTTTGAAACCGTCAAGGTGGAGAATGCCATTTTTGCTGAGAAAGAGAAGAAGTCGTCCATTACTTCTTATAAACAGGCCATGGAGGTGGTGAAGAATGGAGAAGCCCCAGGTTGGGGAAGGATGATAGACATTACGGTGAAAGCAGATAGGTTGGAGGTTGGCTATCAGCCGGGCCAAGGCTCGTCTAGACAAAACAGAGGACGTCGTCAATCATTCATGTTCACCAGTGCTGGGATGCTAGATCCAGATCCCGTCTGTGCGGTGGGTGAAGAGATTGACAATGACTGCGAGCTCGAATCGTGGATAAAATCGTGCGTACCAGGGATGGAGATCCAGAACTGGAAGGCTTAAAAAATCATCACTGTCACTCTATGTGAAGAGTAATATTTCTGTTTTTCAATTCTGTTTGCATGAAAACCATGCGTTTTTCCCGAAACGTAATGGTCCATTGTAAGGGCCACCTCATGTGTTTCATCTTGCAACGTTTTGCATCATTAATAAAAGGATGTTTTTTTCGCATTAAAAGCGGTGTTCCCTGTTTTTCATTTATTTTTACGGTTTAAAAAAAATGATACAATAAAAATGGCAATGTTTTTATTTTTCCTTCCTTTTGATTGGTCTCGTCCCGACTCCAAAGCAATGCATGAATCAACATTCATGCGGATGCGATCATGCTCCGGATCTCATTGATAACAATTCTATTACACCCTCATATGACTCCGACAATCCGATCTATCATGCCGAAGAAGAAGGCGAAGAAGATTGCGAACTGCCAGAAGAATTAGCCAGGTTATTGAAACGAGAGGAGAAGGTGATTCAACCGCACGGGGAGCGAGTTGAAATTGTTAATCTGGGCACCGAGGAGGTCAGAAAGGAAGTGAAAATTGGGGCCGCTTTGGAGGTAAGTGTCAAGAGCCAAAGAAGGATAGAAAAGTGAGGATGTGTGTGGACTACCGTGATCTGAACAGAGCTAACCCGAAAGATGATTTCCCATTACATCACATCGATGTGTTGGTGGATAATACAGCTCAATTCTCGGTGTTTTCCTTCATGGATGGCTTTTCTAGCTATAATCAAATTAAAATGTCGCCAGATGATATGGAGAAAACAACGTCCATCACACCATGGGGCACCTTTTGTTATAAGGTGATGCCATTCGGTCTCAAGAACGCCGGTGCCACGTATCAAAGGGCTATGGTGACTTTGTTTCACGATATGATTCATCATGAGATTGAATGCTATGTTGATGACATGATAGCAAAGTCCCAAACAGAAGAGGGGCATTTGGTAGATTTGGCCAAGTTGTTTGACCGGTTGAGACAGTTCAAACTGGGGTTGAATCCGAATAAGTGCACTTTCGGAGTGCGGTCCGGTAAGTTGCTGGGGCTTATTGTGAGTGAAAGAGGAATCGAGGTTGATCCTGCTAAAGAAAAAGCAATACAAGAAATGCCTGAACCGAGAACAAAAAAAGAGGTTTGTGGTTTCATAGGTAGATTGAACTGCATTTCACGGTTCATATCTCATCTAACAGCCACGTTTGAACCCATATTCAAGCTGTTAAGAAAAGATCAAACGGTCAGGTGGAATAATGATTGACAAGCGGCATTTGAAAAAATAAAAGAATATCTGCAGGAGCCTCCGATTCTATTGCCTCCTGTGGAGGGACGACCGTCAACCTTGTACTTGACAGTCCTCGAGGTGTCTATGGGGTGTGTACTGGGTCAGCATGACGGGTCTGGTCGAAAAGAGCATGCAAATTACTACCTTAGCAAAAGTTTACCGACTGTGAAACAAGATATTCACTGCTCGAGAAAACTTGTTGTGCTTTGGCATGGGCTGCTCGCTGACTGAGACAGTATATGCTGATTCATACCACTTTGTTGATTCCCAAGATGGATCCGATCAAGTATATATTTGAGAAGCCAGCATTGACCGGACGGGTTGCGAGATGGCAAATGATTTTGACTGAGTACGATATTCAGTATACCTCTCAGAAAGCAATAAAGAGGGAGTGTATTGTCTGATTACCTCGCCCAGCAACCCATTGAGGATTATCAACCGATGAAGTTTGAATTCCCTGATGAGGACATCATGTTTCTCAAATCGAAAGATTGTGAGGAACCGATCCCGGAGGAGGGGCCTGACCCTGAATCCGAATGGATTCTGATGTTTGATGGGGCTGTTAATGTGAATGAGTAGGTGTTGTTTTGGTTACGCCGAAGGGATCCCACGTTCCTTTTGCTGCCCGGCTAACATTTGAATGCACCAACAATGTGGCAAGTACGAAGCTTGTATCCTGGGTATCGAACCTCGGTGCGTACATCTACTGGGGCAACGCCTTTCTCGCTCGTATAGGATGGAAGCTGTGTTACCAGTTGAGGGCCAGATTCCGTCATTAAGAGTCCTGATGGATGTGAAATTGGAAGAGGCTGAGTGGGTAAGGACTCGGTACGAAGAGTTGAGCCTGATTGAGGAAAAGAGGCTGGCAGCCATTTGTCATGGGCAGTTGTACCAGCAGCGAATGAAGCGGGCTTTTAACCGAAAGGCGCGACCTCGTGGGTATCATGTGGGAGACGTGGTGTTGAAAAGGATCCTTCCTCCTTAAAACGATCGTTGGGGCAAGTGGACACCCAATTATGAAGGTCCATTCGTGGTCAGGAAGGTTTTCTCTGGCGGAGCCTTGTTGTTGACGACCATGGATGGCGTGGATTTTCCATCCCCTGTGAATGCGGACGCAGTTAAAAAATACTTCGTATAAGAGACCCGCTAAACGAAAAGAATAAAATAGTCCAGGCAAAAATGGGCATCCCGGCGAACCAAGAAAAAATGAAAAAAGGTTTGGGCAAAAATTAGGGATAAAAAGGAAAGAACTGTACACCCGGCAAGCCGAAAACCCCACAAGGGCGGCTTGGGCAAAAAAGGGTATCACGGTGGACTGAAAACCCGAAAGGGCGGTCCAAGCAAAAGAGGGATTGAAACGAACAACTGCATCCAGCATGATCGTTGGTACTTTGGTTAAGACAGCTGGATAATCCCCGGCAGAGATCGGTTGGAAGTGTCTTGTTCAGAAGGCAGAAAGTGCGGAGAGTCTTGAGGACATATGGGGTGTAACCGAGTTAGAACTCGATGAGATCATGGGTTCACATTGCCATTAGGATAGATTTTCCTTTTGTGCGCAATTACCTCTTTTCAGGGATTGCTTCCTGTGTTTTGCTCAGTCACGAGCCACCTTTTTCAATCAATAAAATGCATATTCAGTCAAACAATTTTGTTTTTTGTTCTCATTACCGCTTTGATTGCAAAAACATCCGTTTACTTTGATAAAGAATCTTTGCATTTTTGAGACATAGGGATCCCTTCCAATGCATGTTTATAAGATTGAAAAACCGGAAATCTTATTCGGAAGTCTGAGTGACCTAAGTGTTGAAATTTTGGCACGCCTGGGGCACGTTTTTATCTGATGATCTCTTTGGCAGGTGCTGTTGGTTATCTTCACTCACTTGCAGGTTGTGATGTGAAGCTTTTTGACGAAAGATTCCTGTGAAGTCCAATCAGGGACGAGGGATAGAAGAATGGTGGAAAGACGACGAAAGAATAGCGACGATCCTAGAGGGTAATCAAGAAGACTCTTCAAAGTCTGAGGATCAGAGAGTTGGCCCGGATCTGAGGAGATCGATTGTCTCGAAGTAGAGAAAAGCCGAGAATACAAGGTGATGAACCAGAAGAGACCAGATGAGTCTGGGAGCTCTCAAAAGTGGAAATTTGACACTGTGGTTAGATGGTGAATACCAGGGTTCGACGAGTTGACAGGTGTTCCATGCCAGGTTTGAGATTGGTATCTCCCCAGCGGATTCGAGATCGGTGTTTCCTCAGCATCCAGGCCTGAGGTTGGTTATCTCCCCTAGCAGGGTTGAGAGTGTTATTTCCCCAGCAAGTCTGAAGGTTGCTGTTTCCCCAGCGGAGGTGTGCGTTGGTGGATTCTTCCCCAGTGAAATCCCCAAGCAGATCGGGTTCAGTGGAGGTCATCCCTAGTAAAGGTTATCCTTTCCCCAGCAGCAGTATTATTCCCCAGCAGGGTGGAGATTGGAGTGATATTGAGTTCCTCAGCAGAGTTGCTCGTGCCGTCCCCAGAGGGGGATATCTTTTATGCATTCATCATTTAGAGAAGCATAGCATATCGCATCATTAATTGCGTAACATTTCCATGGTTATGGAGCATTGCGCTGTAAAATTCATGCATCCGCATTGCAAGCATAAGCTAGTTCCAAGTCGTGGTTACCTTTCGAGGATTGGTTTAGCTGGTTGGTAAAGACGTTACTCTGAGGAGTTTAGCATCGCGACCTTGGGTCATCTAGGTCGATTTCAGAATTTGTTTCTCCAGCATGGTCGAGAGGTTGGTGTTTCCCCAACAAGTGACTCCCTAGTTGAGTTGGTTTCTCTGCCGTTCCGAGAATGTCAGATCAGTAAGTATCCCCAACAGAGGCGGATCATTTTTCAACACCCGTAGGGCACATTTGCAGTGGTTAATCTTGGCAGCATTTAGGATCGATAATCCCCAGAGAGATTTATTTCCTCACTCGTCCGTGAAAGGAAAGCTTGACTCCCCAGTTTAGTCCCCGGCAAGTGTCTGTCTTGTTTTGACATATGTAGATGTCATCCTTGCGATCCCGGTAAGTGTCGTGTTGATCCCCGTAAGGTCTGCTTGTTTGGTGTCGGTAAACATCATCTTTTGATGTCGGTAAACGTCGAGTTTCTTCCCAGTCATCGGTAGATGTCTGGTCGTGGTTTCTTTCTTCCTAGTCATCGGTAAATGTCTGGTCATGTATCCTTTCTTCCCAGTCATCGGTAGATGTTTGGTCGTGGTTCTTTTCTTCCCAGTCATCGGTAAATGCCTGGTCATGTATCCTTTCTTCCCAGTCATCGGTAGATGTCTGGTCGTGGTTTCTTTCTTCCCAGTCATCGGTAAATGTCTGGTCATGTATCATTTCTTCCCAGTCATCGGTAGATGTCTGGTCGTGGTTCCTTTCTTCCCAGTCATTGGTAAATGTCTGGTCATGTATCCTTTCTTCCCAGTCATCGGTAGATGTCTGGTCGTGGTTTCTTTCTTCCCAGTCATCGGTAAATGTCTGGTCATGTATCCTTTCTTCCCAGTCATCGGTAAATGTCTGGTCATGTATCCTTTCTTCCCAGTCACCAGTAGATGTCTGGTCATGTATCCTTTCTTCCCAGTCATCGGTAGATGTCTGGTCGTGGTTTCTTTCTTCCCAGTCCTCGGTAAATGTCTGGTCATGTATCCTTTCTTCCCAGTCATCGGTAGATGTCTGGTCGTGGTTCCTTTCTTCCCAATCACCGGTAGATGTCTGGTCATGGTTCCTTTCTTCCCAGTCACCGGTAGATGTCTGGTCGTGGTTCCTTTCTTCCCAGTCATCGGTAGATGTCTGGTCGTGGTTCCTTTCTTCCCAGTCATCGGTAAATGTCTGGTCATGTATCCTTTCTTTGATAAATATCAATTCCTCAGTAGAGTCGTCAGTAAACGTCTGGTCTTGTTCCAGTCGTAAACATCTTTTTCCTCCCCAGTAAAGCCGCAATAGGTAAATGGCCTCGCTTTACTGCTATTGAAGCCGTCATAGGTAAATGGCCTCGCTTTCCTTGACATTGGAAAATATCAAATCCAGCTTTGAAGCCGCCATCGGTAAATGGCCCCGCTTTCCACTTCGTCGCATGCAGAGTGCAAATTCTACGGTTCTTTTGGTATTCAATCCCTGTTTACCTTGAAAGTATGATAGTCATTGCTTTCATCCGTTCAGGTTCTCAGTTGATTGAATAGGGGCAGCTGTAGCACCTCAAATTTGCCTTCACCATTCATGCATTCATTTCATTTTTTAGGACATTTATCATTCCATATTGCATTACATCTTGGCAGTCAGAATTGGCATCAAGAGAATCCTCAGTGCAAAAGAGCAAGTCTTTCCTTGAGATGAAGGCCACATAATTATTCTGAAGAGCTTATATGAGCTAGGGTTCATTTTGAAGCAATTGTACCTAGTGGTAGAGGCCCAAATTCATCAGTGCATTTCCAGGTCATCTGAGGACCATAAAAGTCAACTGTGCAGTCAACTGAGGGCTTTGAGTTGAGACACTTCATTCATGCTCAAAAGAGGCCTATTCATCATTTCAAACATCTATCTTGAAGATTTTGAAGTCAAATCAAAAGTTTCCAAAAATGGAAAGTGACCTATAATTTCAAGTTTCCAAAAATGGCAAGTTTTTGGACCATATTCAACTTTATTTTCCAACATCAAAGAAGCTTCAAATGGATTTTTGGTGAACATTAAAGTTGAAGATCTTTCTCTCCTCTTTTCAAAAAGTCCAAGATCATGAGCATCTGATGAATGGTTGAGAAGTTATGGCCAAAGGATCACAAAGTGTACATGAAAGTTCAACATGGCATAACTTTTGATCCAAAACACCAAATTGAGTCACTCTTTTTGCAAAACGCTCCTTGTAACCAAGAGATTCCAAATCAATCATTGCCTTGCATGAAAGAGGATCACATGACCACTTGTTCATTCAAGTGCATTTTGGAGGGAAAATGCATAATTTGAAATTGGTTGATCACATGAGCCAAATACCAATCCCATCATGTTCATGAGCTGATTTTAAGTGGAATTGCACACTTGCATGGCACTATTCACGTGCATACCATCACATGCTAAGCACACTTATGTATTTTGCATCACACCTCATACTTCCGTAATTTTTCATTAGCCAATGCCTAATCTCATTTTCAGCATGATTAGTGGGGAGTATTTAAGCTAAATGCTAATCACATTTCAAGAGGATAATAATTCTAGATCTGAAATTCAAGCTTCCCTCTCAATTTTCTCTCTCTTGATTTTTCAAATTTCTTCACACAAACCTTGATTTTCTTTGTACATTCATGATTGTGGAAGAGTTTTGAGCAAGATTCATCATCTGGTTTGAAGGATAGAGTGCATATTCGAGCTCAACAAGTGCAAGTTCATGAAGATGGTTTTCTGAAATTAAGCAAGATCCAAGCCGATCCAAGTGTTATTTCGTGCATAAAGCTTCAAGTTGAGGTTAGAGGAGAAGATCTGGAGGATTTGAGCACCTGAAGCCACGATTTCAACTCACTGCACTTCAAGAAGGTTGGAATTCGATCACCTCTTTTCTCCATTTTCTGTACATGATTAGATAGACCTTTTGATGCTGATGATGCTGATATAATTAGTTCATGATTTGGTCAAGAAATGAATTAGATATGATGATTTGAATTTTTGATGTTCAATATGTTTTTGATCAATCTGGTTGATTCGTTAGGAATTAGGTGAAATAATTGTGATATTCGTGTTCTACGTTGAGAGATCTTTCCAATGATGTATAGTTTGTCCAATTCTGGAAAATTCGTTCATGGAGCGCCGCCGGTTTCATCGGGGAAGACGGTGGAAACCACCGTCCACCGCCGTCTGAACATTGCCTAGGGTTTCAATGCCAAACGCTGCATTTCGCTTGTGGAACGCGCTTGGAACCTTTGAAGCGCGGGTTCGATCCTAGCGCATTGTGTTTTCTGATTTCCAGATGATTTTGTTTGAGCGCGCTTGTGACTGTGCATACCTCGGTTCGATTCCTAGCGCATGTACCTTTCATTTTTCCAATTGTTTTTTCCTTTGAGCGCTTGTGACTGCCTTAACCTCTGTTCGATCCTTCGCGTTGCATTTATTTTAATTTCAATTAGGGCTTTGAACCACCAAGACCTGAGCTTGATCCCTGGCGTTTGCATTTTTCCTGATTTGCATTTGTTTTCCATTTTGTTTGAGCGTGCTTTGTGACCTGATGCACCTGTGTTCAATACTTGCCTATGCATTTTTTTGAATTACATTCACATAACATTTTCCATGATTTTAATTTTAATTCATTTTATTTTCTTCAACTTGCAAAAATCATAAAACATAGAATACGTGTCCAATTTAATCCAATTTTTTTTTCACATGTTCATTTTAATGTCTAGTTTTGTTTAGCATTTATTTCCTGATTTTTGTATTGCTGGATTTTTAAATGTGCTTGATTGTTTGAACATGATACCAAAATGACATGTTGTGCTAATTGAATTGTGAAATGCTCATGGTTTATCCAGTTGCCTTGAAATTTGACATGCTGAAACCTAACATGTGATGTGATTTTTTTGCTTTGGTTTGAGATTTTTATCATTTGGTATCACTGTTTTGGACACATGAACATATGTTGTGACATTTGGTGTAACATTTTGTACCTTGTACTTGTGCATTTTCATTCACACACCATTTGTTGTCTTCTGGACTTAATTTTTGGTATGATGCTTGTCCATGACATGTTAAGTGCACATAAAAATTTTCATGATCATTGGATACATTTCTGTTTTAATATGGATTTTCTATGTTTGAGGTCCAAGTTTGATCACATTGTTTGCCTTTGCCTTATCTTGATTAATTGATGGCTTTGCTTATTGAATTGGCTTTGGTCCTTTTGAGGACTCTTTCTTATTTGATTGAATATGCTTCATGTGAAATATTGACTTTTGTTTTGGTCATTTGACTTGCCTTTGACCCCTAGTCTTTGTACTAGTGGTTTGTACTCACCAATTGTGTTTTGTGTTTCAGGTATTGAGCATTTAGCACTAATGTTTGGTTTGGTCTCATTACTTGAGATGCAATTTGCTTTGATCACTAACTCTTATTGTGTTGTAGGTCCATTGATGTGATGAACTCACTTGAGTGCTTGCATTTGAGACTTACATTGTGTATCATTGTTGGATGATTTCACTGTGTTGTCTGTTAGGTTTTCTAAATACACTATTAACTGTTTGGCTTTTGTACAGGTACATTAGTCGCTTTTAGCTCTTGCTTGAGCATTGCTTTGGTTTGTGGTTGATATACCACCTAGGTAACCACTCTCTCACTCCATGTAGTCTGGAAGTCCTGTCACTTTTTTGGCAGGCATTTGGCTGAAGTCCTCCTTAAGAGGCCATGATTGTGCTTGTTTATATTTGTGCCAAAGACCTCTAAATGAGGCATGTTACATGTTAAGCCCTCCTAAGTGAATAGGCAATTGACAGATAGAAGGGATTAGCAATCAATCCCCTGTTATTCAGTGTGTCGTTCATTATGCTCGCACTACGTGCTGATGCTCTTGAACATAACCCAAGATCTCTGTATAGAGTCAGTCAAGTGGAATAGGGTCCCTCTTTCTGGATCCCCAAGCATTCTTTGATTTGAGCTCACCCAGGCCAGGGTTAAGAGCATGAGGTCTCATCCTCATTACCACATTTCATCAGCTTCACCCTAACTCTCAATGTTAGTGGTTAAGAGCTTCAGCATACCCCTACAGTCTTGGCTTGTTTGTCGAGGTTGATATGACCCCTCTTGACTAAAGCCCAACCATTCGTCTGAGCCTCTTGTTTGGATATAGTGAGTGATGCGTGTTCACTTGTGATTGATATTATTTGCTGTTTGAGCTAGCTTGCTTCCTGTGTGAGTTAGGTTCTGATTAGAGATCTCAACTTAGGGATCGTTTGCATGACAACTTTTAGGCTCGAGTCGTAGTCTCCCTATTAGTTTGTTATCTCCCTAGTCTATGGTTAGGAGAGAGTTTCTCCCCTGTTAAGGGGAACTACGTCGCCCTGATTCTCATACCAGATGAGATACGTAGGCAGAAGATTGAGCGAGATCTCTCCGGGCACCCTTTTTGTTTTTTGTGTGTGTGTTTGTACATCCTTTCTTTGTTTGGAGTTGGATGTAAGCCCATTTATTGGCATTCTGTTTCATGTTGTGTGTTTCTTTTGACGTCTCAGCGTCTCTTTTCAGTGTTTTTGTTTCGGCGTGCGTTAGCCGAGCTACGAGTGCTCTGATTCTTACTCTGGTTAGAGAAGATACGTATGCATAGGATGCGATATCCTAGCGAGCATGTTTCCCGTTCCCCGAACTACGTTGACTCTGATGTTTGTTTCTGACAAACTACGTAGGCCCAGGATGCGACATCCTGCCGAGTCCCCTTCCTCCATCTTCTTTCATCTGTTTCCTAGTCCAGTGTGTGTGCATTTCTTTGAGCAGTTCATTAGCAACCTTTTCCTATTCTTTTAAGCGTGGATCCCGTCGAGTACGACGGACGTGAGGGGTGTTAATACCTTCCCCTTCCGTAACCGACTCCCGTACCTTGTAATCTTTGGTCGTAAGACCATTCCTTTCCCTTTTTCAGGTTTACTTTGAGTGTTTCCTTTCCCTCCTTTGGGATAAATAACGCACGGTGACGGCTCTGTGTTTTTCCCGCCGGTTGTTTTTCACGATGCGACATGCAGAATGCTAAAGTAGTAAACCTATTTTTAAGAAATGAGACTCGTAAACTTAGTTGAAAAGTGATTTTGATTTGGAAAGTTTACCCAAGGAGTTTCCTGATTTTAAACCTATCAACGCGTTCGAAAACAGTTTCAAAAATAGTTTTTCCTTAAAGTGATAAAGATTCCTAGTTACTAAGCCAGGGTGCTTTCGCACTCCTCGAATAGTTAAAACTAACCAAGTTTGTTTTAGAAAAATCAAGTTAAAAATCAAAACAGCCTTTAAAGTATTTCTACAGATTTCAATATGTGAAACATTACTTTAACCGCGATCCTTACATTCTAACCTTTAAAAGATTTAGCCAGACATGATAACACAAACGAACATAACGGTGTTAATCATGATGAAAAGTTTGTTTTAGAATGTGAGGCGTAGAGAGCGAGTAAAGTGCGTAAAATAAATAAAGTAAAGCGAGTGCGGAAAATAAATAAAGTAAAGCGAGTGCGGGAAATAAATAAAATAAAAGCGAGTGCAGGAAATAAATAAAATAAAAGCGAGTGCGGAAAATAAATAAAGTAAAAGCGATACGGGAAATAAATAAAATAAAAGTGATGCGGGAAATAAATAAAATAAAAGCCATGCGGGAAATAAATAAAATAAAAGCGATGCGGGAAATAAATAAAATAAAGCGATAAATAAGAACTTGCTCCAAACGGAGGCTTCGATTCTGGTACAAAAATAAACCTCCGACTCCTAAAGCTAAAGACGACAGCAACTCGAAGTGACCCAACTCAATCTCACAAAGGTGCGATAACCCCCCGATGTGACAGATTATCGCTATTACAAATGATAAATATAAGCTTAGTGTTATAAAACTAAGTTGGATGATAGAAAACTAAATGAAATGAGTTATTTATAGAGATTCTCAGCAGTTTGTAAAGACCATGGTGCCCTCCAACTTTCCCTTAATGGAACTTAGTGGGAACGTGGTTTCCAAAGGTGGCTCCCGCCATCCCTTCATGGCGCCCGCCATGTGTGTAAATGGGGTGGATCATGGGAACATGGTGGTTACCTCCTAGTTGAGGGCTGATGACTCATGGCTTCCCCTATAGTGGCCACCATGTGCAATGCCATGTGTGTAATTTCGCTGAAAAACCCTAATTTTAGGTCTTTTTGCTTCGTTTCTTCCAAAAGAGTCTGAAAGTGCTAAATATCTTAAAACAAGAGAAAAGAGAGCATAATACAAATAAAATGATAATAAAGTCCTAATAAACATGTGAAATCCGAGTCAAAAACACGGTGTAATTCGATGTGATCACACAATAACCACCAAATCAACATATTAAAATGGTGGCAAAAAATTCCATATCACATATATATATATCAATAACTGCAATATCCATGATCAATATCCAAAATAGCATAAGATAAAGTCAACAAAATATAGATAAGAAAATAGAAATGCAGATGGTATGTCATGATGCATGAATAACTATAGTAAATTATTTAAGGAAGGAGCGGAAGCATCATGATTGACTCCAAGGTTGAACATAAGTGTACATCCTTGAAGGTAATCTATGGCACCTTTCATAACTGTGAGCTCAACCATAATCTTTGCTTCACTTGATTTTGCTTCCTCTTGGTCTTCTCTTCTCTTTCTTTGGATTTTCTTGCTACCACATCAATGTGAGGATGGATGTGAGACTCTCCGTCTTGGGAGTATGTATCATACCCTAATTTTTAACCCTAAGATCTCACATATCATTTGCATCCTTACTACACAAACAAGATCATATCTTGATCTTCTCCCTCTCATTTTTGGGTTTACCTTATTTCACGTATCATCAAGCACCTTTTTGTTGGTGTTTTACTTTTGTGTTTATATTTTCATTAATTATCTAATCACTAATCAAAATAGCAAAAGTATGTCTTTTTTCTTTTAAGTTTATTGTGCAAGGTAGGGTTTCCCATCAAGAGCATCAAGCATGGCTCCTCAGCTAGGATTTGTGTTGATTCCTCAAGTCAAAATATGGTCAACCATTAATTCTCAAGGGGCTATATTTCAAGTCGTGATCTCTAAGGTTCTAAATCACCTTTCAATCTCATTTTGATCAAGGGTATCTCAAATTGTTGTGGCTCACTTCTCAAGAAAGTCAAAGGTTCATGTGTTTATTTCCATGCATACTTCAAAAAGTTACATCAAGCTTTGAGCATTCTAATCAAGAGACATTCAGACACACCTTATTTTGAGTTCATATGATCATCCATGTACCATGAAATACAATAAAATTTCAAGTGCACAAGTTTATTCCAAGAGGTTTGACCAAAAAGTCAATATTTGAAGTCAAATTTCCAAGGATCACAACTCCTTCAATTCTCAACATTTTTGAACGCTTCTTTTTGCATTTGACTCTTCTCATTATGCTCTACAACTTATCTTTACATGATAAGAGCCAATTATTCTTGGAGGATTATCACAAGTTTGAAAACATTATAGGTCATTTGTGGACTTAGTGAAATTTGACCTATTTTTAAGTAATTTTTTCTCAACTTTCAAGGTTCATAACTTCTTTAATTTTCAACATTTGAGGCGGATTCTTTTTGCATATTATGATTTATGATATCCTCTACAAGTTTGTTTCAAGTATCAAAGTCAAATTATGCTTGGAAGACCATAGAATTCATTAAAACATTACAGGTATTTTTCAGGCATTTGAGACTTAGATTTTTCTAAGTTACATGACCAGTTTTTCATGTCAACTTTAACATGTAATAAATTTATGCTCAAGCATCCAAACGTAACCTTTCTTAGCATATTGTAATCTTTGTTATGATGTCAACACATTGCAAAAAGAGTGGGACCAAAAAGCCTCTTGAGCAAGATGCCTCATTGAGTTGAACATGGTGACTTGGAACTGAAGAAATCGCCATTGCCCGAAATTTGAACTTCACTAATCTCAACTCCAAGCCAAATTAGCACGTGTTTTGGATCTAAACATGTTTAACCAAGTCTCCAAAAGTTAATTGACCCTTGAAACACATAATTTGGCTGAGTTTTGATGGATTGCAAGTCATAATTTTCTCAATTCATGATCAAATTCATTCTGCAAGAATTAAGCTTGATTCCACACGTATTTGGATCCAAACACATTCCTTATAAATAGAGGAAGCTACTGCATTCATTTCCAAGCTTTTGAGAGCCAAGAAACCCTTGTTACAATTTAAAATTTTCCAGAAAAATTCAACTATCGTGTTTTGAATTCCAGCTTGTTTTAACTTAATTTCTTGATTCCATTAGCATCTACGACCTCCTCTGAAGCTTTTGCAAAAATTACCAAGCTCTGAGACCTTATGAAGTGCTCTAACCAGATCGAGCTTCATCAACTTCTGATCACCATTTGGACAAGGTAGTTCTGAGCATATTTGAACTCAAAAAGTTACCATAATATAGTCTTTCACTCTCTGATGTTTTCCCTTAACTTATCTGGTGTTGATTGATCGTGTTCATCATTTAATTTAATTTTTCATGGCTTGCTTGTTTCTGAAACTTCTCTAGAATTCCTCGTGCTCAGTTTAGATAAATGAATTTGGAGCTTGAGGTTGAATTCGTGATGAGGAGGCGGTCACATTGGTGGTGGTCTCGTGTTCTAAATTTACCAAATGATGAAACTCCGGTGAGGGACCATCAGAGAAGACAATCGGATTTTATCTCAGGTCATTTGAGTTTGAAGGACACGCTGGATAATTTGAATGTTTTAATTGGTCCAATTTGAATTAGATGCCATGTTTTATTTCGGCTAAATTCCACCGTGCATCCCAGCCTAAGGATTGTTGGATTTGTCACGTCAATTAATGAGGTCAGATCCTACGCTCCGTGTTTTTTTTCTTTTTCTATTTTTATTTGTAATTTCATTTTCTTTTAAAATTTATAGAAAATTCATTTTACATCGAAAAAATCCCAAAATAATTTCTAAAATTCTCTTTTATTTTTCTCTATCTTATTTTTATTTTTCCATATTTTATTTTTTTGGTTTTCTTTTTTATGGAATTTCTCTTCTCTCCTTTGTTTTAATTGGTCTAAAAATATTTTTCTGCATTTTAAATTCTGAAAATTTTATTATATGCTTCTTATTTTATTTTCAATCTTCCATAATTTTCTTGGCCATTTATTTGGTGTTTTGAAGGACTTTATGGATTTTTCACTTTATTTCTATTTTAAAATTCATTTTAAAAATACTTTTGTTGCATTTTTATTTCATTTAATTGCATCTTATATTTGTTTGACCTTGATGGACTTTTGTTGGCCTTGGATCATGGTTGTTTTGATCATATGTCTCATCAAACTCAATAGATTTTGGATGATGATGGGATGAAAACCCTAATCCACCAAAATGGATTATTGATTTTGACGATGACTTGATCAAACCTTTGATCTAATTTGGGTGTTGATCTCTTTTGTCCCCTTCTCCTTCATCTCTTTCTTTTCCCCTTGATCAATTGAGTGGCTTGTGTCCATCTTGTTCATGATGCATGGATTGGTACTTGATGAACTTTCATCATTTTAAATCTACCTCCTAATTGATCATGGATCATTTAAGAAACTTTGGATTGATGCATAAGTTTGTCCTAAGTACTATGAAGTATGGATTAAAGTAATGGACCATCCTCATAGCCTTTGTGCTTGATCCATCCCCGTTTCTTTTTGTGTGGCATAGCTTTAGGAGAATGCTTTACATATCATGTCTCTAGCATGTATTAACACAAACATTATTATTGACCGGCCTCAGATAGTTGTGATTTCTATATAAGTCCAATTACGATTCCTTAACATAACGCTAAATTTGTCCAGAAAGTAAGTCACTTTCATAAGTGAGATTGTAAGTCTCTTATTCATCATGGTATTATGTGAAGATATTGCCTCATTTTCACTTATGAGAGCTAGTGGCATACTTGTTGATTTTATCCAAGTTGGAGTTCTTCTCATAAGTGATGTAAATGTCCATATTTTCATACTTGTGGGTGAATAGTTGAATGTTCTGCAAAAAATGACCAAATCATCTTTCATTTTTTATTACTAACATATTTTTGCAGTAACTTTATTTTAATGTCATTTATCTAATGTTATTTATTTCTTTTGTCATTTACTTTATGATTTTATTTTAGCTCACATCATATTGTTTATGCTTATGTTATTTGATCTTTGTCCGTTTGGACTTCTTTTTCTTTTAAAATACATTAATAAAGACAGAAAGAACCGAAAAAGATTTTGGTTCTCTTGATTTATGGGCTTGTGGTTACTATCATTAGCATTGTTGTGGAGTTATAGACTTATAACTAGTATATTGACATTTGCTTTGGGAACTTGTGATTTGATACCTTGGGATTCATCTGGTACCTTTGACTTTGAACTTTCCTTGAAGACTTAACTTGGTTACTTTAGTTTCATCTGATACATGATATATTCTTTAATTATTTGGCTTGCTTGAGGCTTAATCCAAATGAGAGAATTCTTGCTTGACTTACGTCATAAAGCTTGTTATCTGTTGGTTACATCTTTCCTCCCTAACTTTTACTTCATGCTTTAGGATAGTGTCTTTTTCTTCTCTCCTTTTTGAATTTTCAAAATCTCGTCTCTTTTTTAAAACCTTCTTGTTTTTTAAACTTAAACCATTTTCTCAATAAACCTTGATTTTTTGTCAAGTGATTTTTCAAAACCTTTTCTTAATAAATTCTAAACTATCTTAAAGCATATTCATACCAATTTCAAAAGACTTAAAAAATACATAACCCATTCAAATCATTTTGGTGCCTTTTTTTCACTTTTCCTTTTAAATTTTTTCTCAAAGTTTAGACATGAGTAATTTCCATAGTTCATAATTCCCCTATCCCCATAGCATTGATGCTAAATCTTTTCCATCTAAGAGAGCTAGTGGCATGCTTGTTGATCTCTATCCAAGTTGAAGTCTTTCTCATGATGATGCAAAGTTCTCATACTTGTGGGTGACTAGTTGAGTATTCTCCTAAAAATGACAAAATGTATTTTCATTAAAAATGTATCAAAATAAACATCTTTGTTATTTTTACCATGAACTGTGAGGTTTTGATCCTCCATTTCACTTTGTTGGTACGTAGGCATGAGACTCCAAAAGTCTTAGCAAACACAAAAATTGAAAATAATATTTCTTTTCCCATCTCTCTAATCTTTTGCAAACAACATCTTTTTCAAACTAAAAGGTACATATTTTCAAAGAGGTTCTCATGGAGTATCATGGATGTTTAGGGTGTTAATACCTTCCCTTTACATAACCAACCCCTAGACCCTTATCTCTTTTTATCAGTTTCGTTTTAAAACTTCTCAGGGTTTTATTCGTACTTTTTTCCCTTTTCCTTTGGAAATAATAAAAGCGCGGTAACGACTCTTGCTTTATGAGTTAAGTTAATCAATATCTTAATCTAAATTTTTTTTACCGCTACAGTATGCTAAAATCTTGCTTAATCACTCATCAATGTAGGCTTTCGCACAAACAGACAAGAAACTATCAAATGAAGGAGAATTCCCAAATGATGATGATGAACCAATGTGATTAGGAGAAATATGATCAAGATAAGATGTTGATTTCTTCCTTTTAGCCAAAAATTATTTTGGAAATTCAATTTTGTCTTCATAAACATACCTACCAACGCTATCAAGAAAGTAATAAACACCTTTGTCATCTTGAAAATGTCGTATTAGCTTAACCATGGTTGTGTCAATCGGCTTTGGTGCTTTAATACAATCATCTTCAACATAAGTAATATCATTCATATCTATGATGAACTTAATAAATGATGCAAAAAACAAAGACTTGTTTGGGGAATGTAAGACCCCAATTTTGACCCTAAGATCCCTCATGCTATCTCATCATATACATTAGCATTGGGATCACACCTTGGAATCCTCCTTACCCCTCATTCATTGGGATCACCAAGTACATTTGATTGTATCATACTTCATTTTTTATTATTCACTAACCAAAATACCAAAAATATGTCAATATATATAGTTTGTTGCTTTTGTAGGTAGTGTGTGCTCACCTATGCTCTATCAAGCTTATATCTAGGGTTTGAGACCCTTAATGAAAGGATATCAATCACAAATTGGTTTACCTTGGCTCTAATCATCATATATGGATCCCCGTGATCTTCACATCTTATTTTGATTAAGAAATCATTAAGAGTTTGGAGTTTGTTTGCATTGAAAACCTTATTTCATCTGGGTATCTTGTGTGACTTCTTCAACAAGTTTATTCAACAATTGATAAAATACTTCAAGGGACACTTCACATTACATAATATTATGCATGTATGATCCTCCATGAGTCCCAAAAGTCGAGAGTGTTGATTCTAAGTGTTGGCAGCAATTTTGGTAAAACAAAGAGTGTTCACAAGATGTCATGTGTGATGTCTTAACATGAGATATCCTATGTACCTGCTGGAGTTCAAGAACATGTTCATGCAGGATTGTTTTAGGTGACCCACACAATATCATGGCATCTGATATGGCTGTACCTACTGGAAGTTATAAAAGGAATTATTGGATTATGCAGGATTTTTCCAGGATGTCAGACCCGATGTCATGACATCCTGTACACAGAACATTCAATGTGAATGTCTGGTGTTTTGTGATTGCACAATTAATGGCAATCTTTGGATGATTGAAGATATAGTTAGCTGGTGCATTCAATCATGGATTACAACCAGATTTACTTATTTTCCAAGGAGATATAAACAGCTGTTATAAAAAGATTTGATTGGAAAATAGATTTAGGGTTTTCAAGATGTCCAAGCCCAGCTGGATGCTTCTATAAAAAGGGACTTAGAAAACCTGTTTGAACATACAACCAAGACTGGGCGAAATATAGAGAGAGAGCTAGGGTTTGTGTCTGTTTAATCGTAAGACTTGTAGGTCATTCAATCATCCATTGATGATTGAATTGGACTGATTTGTGGTTGTAATTTGTCACTCTAAAGCTGTTAAGCAAGAGTGTGTGTCTTCTTGATCAAAGCTGTGAAGCAAGATCAAGAGTGTGTCTTCTTGATTGAAACTGTGAAGTAAAATCAAGAGTGTGTAATTGAAAAGTATTTTTCTTTTCACAAGGGATTGTTGTTTAAAATCACTGGTGTGTGATTGTAGGGAAGTGAGTGGGTTCTCATATCTAAGAGTGCTTAGGTAGAAATTGCACGGGTAGAGATTAGGTGATAAAGACTGTAACTTATTGAAGTGTACGGAGAGTCTTTGAACTAATTCTATTTTAGTGAATTTCCTTCCTGGCTTGGTAGCCCCCAGACGTAGGTGAGTTGCACCGAACTGGGTTAACAATTGCTTGTGTTATTCGCTTTACCATTCTGTTTTGTTTATCCATTGTTTATTACCAGATATTAGTGTTGTGACATTACCTTCGACATCTTATATCTGATACCAGAATTTCAATTGGTATCAGAGCAGGCATCCTGCTCTGGTTCTGGGTAAGATCTAGGGGCAATACTTTCTGGTACAATGGAGAGAGATGGAGGATCTGTTCATAGGCCACCAATTTTGGATGGTTCTAACTATGACTATTGGAAACCTCGAATGGTAGCGTTTCTAAAATCCCTTGATAACAAGGCTTGGAAAGATGTGTTAACAGGTTGGGTACATCCTGTCATTACTAAAGAAGGAGAAGCCACCACTAAGAAGCCTGAAGATCAATGGTCCAAGGAGGAGGATGATCTTGCTCTTGGAAACTCTAAAGCCTTGAATGCAATATTCAATGGGGTAGACAAGAATATTTTCAGGCTGGTAAACAACTGTGAAGTGGCCAAAGAGGCTTGGGACATTCTCAAGACCACTCATGAAGGCACCTCTAGGGTAAAGATGTCTAGACTTCAGTTGCTCACCTCCAAGTTTGAAAACTTAAGGATGAAAGAAGATGAAAACATTCATGAATTTCACATGAGTATCCTTGAAATTACTAATGCTTTAGGAGCCCTGAGAGAGAAGATGACATATGAAAAACTGCTAAGGAAAATACTCAGGTCACTTCCTAAGAGATTTGCAATGAAGGTGACTGCCATTGAAGAATCTCAAGACATTTCCAACATGAGGGTAGATGAGCTAATTGGTTCCCTCCGAACCTTTGAGTTGGGACTAAATGATGGTTTTGAAAGGAAAACAAAGAGCATGGCCTTTATGTCAAACACAGAAGAGGATAAGAGTCAGGAGGATGATGAAGATCTGGTCAATGAAGTAGCAATGTTGGGAAGGCAGTTCAATAAACTGTTGAAAAAGATGGATGTAAGATCAAGGGCAAATGTCAAGAACATCTCATCTGACATCAGTAAATCCAACAATGCTGGAAGAAGAGCAAGATCAGATGAGAAGCTCAAAGAAGGAAAAGAGGTTTAGTGCTATGAATGTGATGGGTATGGACACATCAGGACTGAATGTGGAACCTACCTCAAGAAATAGAAGATGAGTTTTGCTGCCACTTGGTCTGATGAGAGTGAAACAGAGGAGGCTGCAAATCTTGTGACAGCAATGACAGGACGATGGGGATCTGATGAAGACTCAAGTGATGATGAAGTAACCTTTGAAGAATTGGCCTCTACCTACAGAAAGTTGTGTCACAAAAGTGTAGAGCTGTGCAAACAGGTTGAAAGCCAGAAGAAGGAAATAACTCAACTTGAGAATGAGAAGACAGAATACTTGGAAACCATCTCCAAGTTACAAACAGAAGCATTGGTTCTGAATCCCAAGCTAGACAAAAATCCACAAGCTGAAAATCAGAAGATAGCACAGCTGGAAAGTGAGAAGGCAGACCATGCAAAAACCATCTCTAAATTGAAGACTGAAGTCATGTTTCAAAATTCTAAATTAGAAGAGATGACCAAGTATGTAAGAATGTTAAGTAATGGGTCTGATTCCTTAGACAAGATTCTTCAAACTGGACAAATAACATGAGACAAATCTGGCATTGGGTATAATAACTCAAAACCTGAGAGCAGTTACACTGGTGTCAAACCTCAAGCCAAACTTAAGTGCATTCAAAAACCTGTGATGTCACATCATATGTCATATCACCAGAGGAGAAAATAGTGGAAAGGAAAACACCAAAAATGGAGATGCCATTACTGTGGGAAATTTGGTCATCTAAAGCCTTTCTGCTATAAACTGTATGGCTATCCTAGGCCTGCTCATCATCAGGATCACTATCAATTCAGACCCAAACAGCACATGCCTGTCATCAAAAAGCAATGGGTCCCTAAGACTAATGTCACAAGTCTGATAGCTCACATTCCCCTCAGAATCTCAGCCAAAGAAGAGTGGTACTTTGATAGTGGATGTTCCAGACACATGACTGGAAACCAAGACCTGCTAACTGATCTGCACCATCATACCATAAGTCATGTAACCTTTGGAGATGGAGCAAAAGGTGAAATCAAGGGAACAGGTAAGCTTGATTGCCTTGGAGTACCTAAACTTGACAAGGTTCTACTAGTTAAGGGCTTAACTGCAAACCTAATAAGCATCAGCCAACTATGTGATCAAGGTCTGAATGTTAACTTCACCAAAACTGAATGTCTAATCTCTGACATAAATAGTGAAGTAATTATGAAAGGATCAGGACCAAAGACAATTGTTACATATGGAGCTCTCAATTCAATTATCCCTTAAAGTATTGGTTGAGTACAGATGCTCTCAAGAGTGATGAAAAACAAGGCAGGGGGAAATGTCATACAAAGATGTCACACTAGAAGCTCAGAGGAAAAAAGGTTATGATGGCTCAAAAAACTGAGAGGTTAGATCAAACAGGTGGACATATGACCAGTCACATGGAGAATGGAACTGTTGGGACTAAGCCACAAGGGACTCTATGCAAAAAGGCCAAGGACAATATGGAGAAGATTTGGATGACACCTGTGAAAGGTATAGAAGATGATAGCAGTTGGGCTCAACTGGGTTGGATGAAACTATTACTGATTGCATACAATGTCACACACGATGTCATAACATTGTATTATGACTTCCTGAATGCTGAAACTAGGTCCCAAAATCAGATTCAGCACAGATGGACAAAGTATTGTTCTTGCTATTATCACTCCATTAGAAAATTTATGGAAGACAAATTCAGAAGTCTAAAGCTTGGACTGGAACTAGAGACAAGCTTGCAAGGAATTTGGGTAAAATTGAATATGAGGGAGGGAAATTAGGGATTTGGACTCTTGTGAAATTATGGCAGTTAAAGTGGAAAAATAAAGAAAATAAAAATAGTGTCTGCCCTTTTAAAAGAAAGAGCCACATTAATGATAAATCATTCCCTGGCATTGAAAATAGTATTTATTCCCTTAGCACACGCTACCTAAACGCAGCAATCTCCCTCTCCATTCATCTTCTCAGAAAAGCTCAGCTAGGGCAAAGAAACTTTTCTTAAAAGTACTACAACATGTCTCAACATTCATCATCATCTATTTCATATTCATCATCTTCTCACCATGGAAAAACTCCCTCAATGGAGTTTGTAGATGAAGATATGATGGACGTCACTCCACTCTGCATGATACCAGGCGACACCCCAGGTCCCTCTTCCAAAGCTGGAGATAAGCAAGGTAATACCTCTGGTAACTCCTCTGTCCCAAAAGACATGCATTATGCTGATCGTGCAATAAGGAACCTAGTCACTAGGATTCTAAGAGAAGGGCATGAAGTCAAAGGGGTTTCTACCCCTCTGTCTAGAAGGGAACCCTCTCCTGAGGAGGAACCTCATGCTGATAAAGATGATGACTCATCTAAATCAAAAAAAGAAGGTGCTGCTAAAGGGCTATGCTCTCTAGGTAAAACCCTACCTAGCAAGAAACCAACAAATAGGTCTCAGGAGAATGTTATTGACCTAGAGGAAGAAAGCTCTGAAAAGGAGGATAATCCTTTGGTTAATCTTGTAAAACCTAGTGTTGCTGAGAAATTGAGAACTAGGCAAGGGAAAAGTGTGGCAAGAATGAGAACAGGAAGAGTGAAAAAGACTATTGGTATAGGACCCTCAAAAGCTTGGAGCAAAGTTGAGGTTAGGAAAAGGAAAGAAAGAGATAGCTCTGACTCTGAGGAAGATGTCAAAGACGATGTCCCAGACATCTCCCCTGCAAAAAGGCAGGTTGTTCAGAAGTCTCCTGGCAAGGTTGATGTTGTGCACCTAGACAATATCTCCTTTCATTTGGAAGATGGGGCAGCAAAATAGAAATATGTCATTCAGAGGAGAGTAGCTATTGAAAGAGAGCTTGGACAAGAAGCTGTAGAGGTAAAGGAGGTAATTGAGTTGATCAAAAATGTCGGACTCATGAAGACTGTGGTAACTCTACCCCAATGCTATGAGGGGTTGGTAAAAGAGTTTATTGTTAATATCCCTGAGGATATTCATGAAAAGAGCAGCAGGGAGTTCTGCAAGGTGTTTGTAAGGGGAAAATGTGTGAAATTTTCACCAAGTGTCATCAACAAGTTCCTAGGAAGAGGAACAGATGGAGGAGTAGACCTAGAGACTACAGACAATGAGGTCTGTAGGGTTATCACAGCTGGCCAAGTTAAGGAATGGCCTAGTAGGAATCACTTATCAGCTGGAAAGCTCAGTATTAAATATGCCATCTTGCACAAGATTGGCTCAGCTAATTGGATTCCTACTAATCATGTCTCTACTATCTCCATTAACCTTGGAAGAATCATTCATGCAATTGGAACAAGGGTTAACTATGATTTTGGCAAGTTCATATTTGATCAAACCATTAGACATGCTTCTACAAATGCTGTGAAGTTACCCATTGCCTTCCCCTCCCTTATTTGTGGCATTATCCTGAGCCAACAACCAGGCATTCTGAGTACAAGTGACATTCCAAGTAGGAGAAAATCCCCTCTGTCCATTCATTATAAGTTGTTTGAGGGAAGTCATGTCAATGATGTCATGACATCTTCCAAAAGGGAGTCTACATCTCAAGGGAGCTTGGTTGATCAACTAAAAGAAACCTGCAAGGAATTGAAAAATGGTATAAGGGTGGCCAAGGCTAGAAAAGAAGCTTTAGAAGTTCTTATTTGTAGCCTGGAGAAGGAAGAAGAAGAGAAGACTGGGAAGGACTCAAATACAAGATCAAAATCCCAATCCAATGGAAGTTCTCGAAGCTCAGAAGACTCTGAAGGTGCAGGTGAAGATACAAGTGAAGGTGAAGATGATTCTTCTTCTTCTGATTAATGGTCCCTGGCTGAATTGAAGACTGGGAGGAGTGCTGGAAAGTTTGGTGGAAGCTGGTCTGCTGTTTGAAAGACTGATGTTTTTACTGTTTTTTTGTATTTTGTGGCAGTCCTCATTGATGCCTGTTGTGTAATTTTTAGGGCTCTTAAAGAGTTCCTTGGATTTGTTCATTATTCCAGCTATCACAGTTGTGCTTAATGATGGTGTGTACTTCCTGAATATTTTGTTTTAACATGCTTAATGTTATAACATCTGATCTAACATTCTCTGCTAGGCTAATAAACATTTATTTTGTCTAATTGGTCACCTTTGGTCAATTTTGACTAAAAAGGGGGAGAAGTGCTGATATGGAAGCTGTTGCGGAAGTTGGATGTGGCTGGACAGAAGGACAGCTATTATTGAAAGAAGTGCACAGGTGCTACAACAGAATGTTGTTTTGTTTACAAATGTCAAACAGGATGTCTGATATGGTGCACATGTGTTGATGTTGAAGCAGATGTCAGTATGACATTCTGGCTGGTACAGGTACTGGAGTTCAGTAGCTGTTATGTTTGTTGTATGCACAGATTTAGGGGGAGAAGGAGTACCCTTGTGCATTGTGTATTTGTGTGTCTTACTAGTTGCATCCATAACTAGTAATTCTGTTTGTTGCACAGATTTAGGGGGAGGAGAAGTACCCTTGTGCATGTGTGTATTACTAGTAGCCATAGCTAGTAATTGTTTTGCTTCTGCTGCTGATTAAACTACTGTTATGTTGTTTAACTGCTGATAGTTTACCTTGTGAACAAAAAGGACAGGTATATGTTTTAGCCAAAATTTGCCAAAGGGGGAATTTGTTGATTCTAAGTGTTGGCAGCAATTTTGGTAAAACAAAGAGTGTTCACAAGATGTCATGTGTGATGTCTTAACATGAGATATCCTATGTACCTGCTGGAGTTCAAGAACATGTTCATGCAGGATTGTTTCAGAATGCCACTTACAATGACAAGGCTTCTGATATTGGATGTATCTGCTGAAGTTTAAATGAAAGACATGTTCATGCAGGATTGTTTCAGATGACCCACACAATGTCATGGCATCTGATATGGCTGTACCTGCTGGAAGTTATAAAAGGAATTATTGGATTATGCAGGATTTTTCCAGGATGTCATACCCGATGTCATGACATCCTGTACACAGAACATTCAGTGTGAATGTTTGGTGTTTTGTGATTGCACAATTAATGGCAATCTTTGGATGATTGAAGATATGGTTAGCTGGCGCATTCAATCATGGATTACAACCAGATTTACTTATTTTCCAAGGAGATCTAAACAACTGTTATAAAAAGATTTGATTGGAAAATAGATTTAGGGTTTTCAAGATGTCCAAGCCCAGCTGGATGCTTCTATAAAAAGGGACTTAGAAAACCTGTTTGAACACACAACCAAGATTGAGCGAAATATAGAGAGAGAGCTAGGGTTTGTGTCTGTTTAGTCGTAAGACTTGTAGGGCATTCAAGTCATCCATTGATGATTGAATTGGACTGATTTGTGGTTGTAATTTGTCACTCTAAAGCTGTTAAGCAAGAGTGTGTATCTTCTTGATCAAAGTTGTGAAGCAAGATCAAGAGTGTGTCTTCTTGATTGAAACTGTGAAGTAAAATCAAGAGTGTGTGATTGAAAAGTATTTTTCTTTTCACAAGGGATTGTTGTTTAAAATCACTGGTGTGTGATTGTAGGGAAGTGAGTGGGTTCTCATATCTAAGAGTGCTTAGGTAGAAATTGCACAGGTAGAGATTAGGTGATAAAGACTGTAACTTGTTGAAGTGTACGGAGAGTCTTTGAACTAATTCTATTTTAGTGAATTTCCTTCCTGGCTTGGTAGCCCCCAGACGTAGGTGAGTTGCACCGAACTGGGTTAACAATTGCTTGTGTTGTTCGCTTTACCATTCTGTTTTGTTTATCCATTGTTTATTACCAGATATTAGTGTCGTGATATTACCTTCGATATCTTATATCTGATACCAGAATTTCAGATAGAATGTCAAGCTAGCAAGTTGGTTCATGGTGGTTGACCAGAGAAAGTCAACTAGTCAAAACTGGAGTTCCCTAGACCCTATCTCCTACAATGTTTGTCATATGAAAATTATTCCAAGAGAAAAGTTACTCTAAATTCCATTCCAAACAACTTTCATGTTGACATCTAGACCTAGTTTTGCTCGGAAAGTCATTTTTTTATGGTGAAAGATTATAGGTCATTTTGTCTAAACCCTAGTTTGAGAGTCAACTTCCCAAGACCATAACTTGCTCAATTTTATGATATGAAAGCCATTAAAATTCCATTATCAAATTAAATATGTCTAATTCAACTTTTATGTTTGGAGGAAGTGCAAATTCAACTTGCAAATGCGTGTTACAAGAGGAAACATTATAGGTCATTTTGGGCCAATACCATTGAACAAGTGATTTTCCTCAACTTCTAAAATGCATAACTCCTTCATGCCAAATCCAAATGAGGCCAAATTTGTGACAAACTTGAATAGGTTTGAAATATTTACAACTTTAATGAAGGAACGTTTCTCATTTGAAGTCTATAGAAAAAGTTATTCAAGGTGGAAAACATTTGACTTGAGACTTAGAAAATTTTCAAATATGTTTGATTTCCCAAACTTACACCTAAATATTCATCATGATCCAAGATTCAAATGAAAAAGTTTTCAACATGAAAGTTGTTCTCCTTGATCTCACCTTTCCAAAAAGTCCAAAATCATCTAATTTGGCCAAAGTATGAGGGACTTGCGCATGGGTGTAAGTTAAAGGACCATTTGGATAATTTCAATTTCCATTTTTCATACACATTTGCATGGAATTCTAACATGATTTAAGCATGATGCACATTGAATTTTGGATCAGATCACATCATCTTATGGTCCTAGTGCATGCCCATGCATCCATGCAAAGAGCATTTTCAAATTTTGCTAAAATTGGAAGTGTGTGAAAATCAATCTCATGGCCTATAAATAAGACCCTCATTGCTCAGAATTAAGGACCTCATGCCCAAGATTTGAACCTGCAACCATAAACCCTCACCATTGAAGGATAAACTTAAGGATTTTATTTGAAAATCGAGTTTCAATTCTCCATCTATTTTGAGATTGAAAATACATGAGTCCATCCCTCTCCTTGATCCATTTCACTTCCACCAAGCATCTGAAGCAAGGCCAGACATAATTGAACGTAAGATCGTGTCAATCTGAAGCTCCATTGAAGGTGATTTTTCAGAATTCTCATCTCTTCAATTCTCCCTCAGTTCTCCACCATTCTTGTTGATTTTTGGTTGTCTGGCATCCTATCAATATAGGTAAGAAGATTGAGTTGTTTTGAGGTCAAATCGAAGCAACTCAGTTCATGATCCTCAAAATTCAAATCCTTATATCTTTTTATATACTTAGAATTGGACAAAATTAAGGCCAGATTCGAGCTCCTGGACATTTTTTCTTTAAATCCATGTCTTGCCTTTTCATTTTGGTGATGGTTGATGGTGGACCAGTCCGGTGAGGTCCACCGGAGAAGAAGACATGGTTTTTAGGCATCGAGATAAACATAAACAAGACATGACGAAGTTTCACATAACATCACAAGACACAACATATTGATGGTGAAGACAAAATCATATTTGACATGGTAAAAGCATTCATTGTTACATGGTAAACACAAAATGAATCAATTTAGGTCAATATGCATCACACTATAAGTCTTCACAAAATAAACGTTAAACTTGAATCAAGGTTCATGATAAGACCAAACTTAAGTGGAAACCTAATCACCTCCTAACCATTCATTCAAACATGTTTTCAAGGTGAATCAATTGATACATTGTATAAAGATAATCAAGTTCAAACATGTTAAGGATAACAATCAACATTTAAAAGAGTGTGCTTTAATCATACAATCTTTCAACATCAAGAACAAACAAGACATAAGCCAAAAGAATCAATTAGGAGCCTTGAAAAAACACATGTTTTCCATCCAATCAAAAGTGGTGAAATAAATAATATTTTTGGAATTTTTTTGGTGTCATCATAAAATAGACATTCTCATGGACACATGGCAAAAAGAATGGGTCAAAAATGTTAAGGGATCATGAAGTTATGGATATTTGAAGTTATGAAGAAAAATGAACAAGTGAGGAAAAATAAACATTACACTACCCAGATTTGAACCCACACCCAAAGACTTATTAAACCAATGTTTTACCACTGGGGCACAATGTCATTTTATCTATAAAGTTACATCAATTAAAATATATATTAAAGTCACTTTTAAAATTTAAAAATGGCTCCAAACTTCATCTTCCTCATTCATCATGTAGTCCATCATTTCCACCATTTTCACTTAATGTCAAAACTCTAACTCTCTCAATTCTTAACGAAATCAAAAGTTGTAAAGACCAAAATCGCTTAGAATTTCGCAAGGAATCTAATGTTATTAACCAATTTCATTTATTTTGCATAAATCTCCAGAAATCAAACAAAATGCATATGAAACCTGAAAATTGAATTTAAAATTAAATTCCAAACATCACCAATTAAGACCAATGATCATAGGGGTTTTGTTCCTCACATCTTGGCAAGTGAAATAGTAACAAGAATGATGCAAAATGGTGCCTTAAATCATAAATTTCAGAACTGAATACATACCTCAAAAATGAAAATCGTGTTTTGAAATAGGGGTGTTCCAAATGTGATTTTATGATTTGAACAGCTTCCTTACACCTCAAGGAAGGTGTTTGAATGCCTGACTTGAGCTGAGAGTACTTGATTCTTCCTTTCCAAATCAAGTTTCAAGCTATGAAGATGTGATTTGGAAGATGATGGTAGGGATTTTACAAAAGTTGTTCAAGTGTTTGGACAACTTCTAATAGATGTTTAGAAGTTGTTTGAAGTGTTGGTTTGGAGAAAACACAAGCACAATGGAATTTGGAAGTTTGAGGTTTGGAGAATTTGCTACAATGGAGTTTTTATGCCAATTCTGGTGTGGTGAGTTATGAGGCTTGTTTCTATATTTATAGAGGTTCCATATGGTTCATGTAACTTGCAGAAATCAATCTTGGTTCAATTGGAATGCTAGTTTGGTGACTTGGTTTCATTTTGCACAAAAACTCATAATGGATCATGATGAAAAGGTGGAGTGAAAATGAGGAGTTTAGAGGTACATTTCTTGAGGTTTAGGATGTTGCTTCTGGTTTAGAGGTTAAGTGTGACCAGAAGAAACAAGTTGGAAGCTCAATGCAAGAGTGGTTGGAAAAGTTGGCCTTTATCAAAATGGATATGAAGCTTTTTGCAAAACCTTCCAAATATGGCATAAAGACTTAGTCAATGGCTCAACCCCTTGTGTAATACACCAAGGGTTTATGTAATATTCTGATTAAGGTGAGATTTATAAGTAAGATAGCCTGTAAAGTAAGATTACGTAGCTTTGGCTCAAGGTTGCATGATGAACTTGTCATGAAAATGACCCAAAATTCAGATTTGGAGAGGCAAATTCATCTTTTTGAAACTCCTAGCTAAAATATGATAATTTCATGCTCATAAATTTTTTGGAAATCTAAGACCATCCTCTGCAACTTTCATGTTGTGCGTTTTCCTTGAATCAATATGGATCATGGTGAAAAGTGATGATCAAGTAAGCCACTTTTTGAAGGCAGATTTGGTTGAAATTTTTTCAAAGTGTTTTAATTTTATGGTACCAACTTCATGGCTTCATGACTTGAAATCCTTGCATTTTTTGGGAATCAATTATCAAGGACAAAGTTGAAGTATGAATTAAGATATTTAATCTGATCATTGGATCAAAGAAAATGGTGGCCTGGATCACAAGTTATGGCCTTGGAAAGATGGGTACTTGAACATGTGTTTTTTCATAACTTAAAAAATTTACAAAACCAAATCTTGCCCTTTTTGCAAGTAACCTCCAATTTCTTGTTTTTTCTTGATCAAATGCATCCATCAAATATATTTTCATGATCCTTGAGTTGAGAAGTCCATGGTTGACCAAAATTGTCAAAAGTCAAACTTTGAATTTGCCTCAGTTGACTTTGTATCAGATGAATCCAATTCTTGCAATCTTTAATGAATGGGATCTCTTTGGTATATTGGATGATGTGAATGGATCACTTATGATGTATTTGAAGTATTTGAATCATACTTTAAGCTTTGGGATCATGCGTTGGCTAAAAAGTTAAACATTTGACTTTGGGTCAAAACCCTAGTTGAGGGTATCATATGGACTCTGACCTTGATGAATTTGAGATGGAATGATCTTGAAATTGATTCTTGTTGACGAAAGTCACTTGATCACTTGGGAAGGATGAGGAGTTTGAAATTTTGAAACTCATGTCAAGTCTTGATTGATCAATCTTTGAAAGCTCTTGGTGCAAAACTCTATCTTAAGACAAACAAAGTAGAAAATCTTTTTGTATTTTCAATAGGTTAGTAATGCAAAGATGCTAGATGTCATGCAAATTATATAAATGATGGTGGCATCTTAGGGTTGAAAATTAGGGTATGAAACTAACCTACTAATGTAAATATATGTATGATAGTTCATCATATTTTTATTCAAGTGCAAAACATAACCTATTCATAAAATTAAGGCATATTTACATGACCTTATTTTCAGTTTATAGTACAAGTGCTTATTAAAATAAGCGCTTATATAAGTTTGCATAAATTACTTTTATAACAAAAGATAAAATAAATTATTTTTTTATATGTTATAAGCTATAATTTTAAATTATTTTACAGAATTTGTAAAAAGAAATTAGAAACAAATTATGAAAAATATCACAAGTTGTTTTTATAAGTTGTCTCAAACAATGTCACAAAATTTATGTTAGTAAATAAGCTTAAATAAATTAATCATCTAAAAGATAAGTGAGTTAACTCAACTACTATATAATGGTCGAGTGTAAGTTTAGAGTTTGTATTACATTAATTTAAAAGTGAAGGAATTGACATTTTTTAACCTCAATTATATGAAGTAATTAAGTCCATAAAATATCTTAAGGAATTATATAATTTCCTTTTTGTTAAGAAAAATGAGTTTTTAATTATTTTATGAGAATATTCTCTTTGGTGGATGATACTTGAAGATTATAAAATTATTACCAAAAAATTTCAATATGCAAGATTCTTAAACAGATTGTGGAGTTTAATCCAAATCTTGCTTACATATATAACTCAGAAGGATCATAATGTTTTGACATAAAAGTTTTATTCAAAGAAAGAAGAAGCAAAACTAACAACAATAATTATTATAGTGAGCACTAAGGCTCTCTTTATTTTAACTATTTTTCTGATTTTATTTTCACGACTATAATTTGAAAAGGCTATGCAATTCAAGGACGAGGCTCGTACTTGCGAGCCCATATGTGTTTTCCATTGATATGAAGCTTAGCAACACGCTTCCCAGACAAAATTTGATCCACAATTTCCACCATTTTCAATACCATAATTGCAAATAGAGGTTGATCATTCTTTACATGATTTCCCCCCATGATCAAACTTTGCACACAATCCCCATAATTAGTGTTGAACAAGTACCTCACCTCCATTTCTGACACAGGGAAGCCTCTAGAGAATGTGAGAAACAAGGATTTATCATCATTCGTAGCATCATCATAGGGTTTCTTTTGAATCCATATACTTTCATGAGACAAACCTATGTTCTCGATTCTTGGTACCAAATCAAAGCTGCCAAATAAAGGGTGAGGAAAACCTGGAAGAATCAAGGTCGTATTGTGTGCGTGAGTTCGTGATGTGGTAAAACCTCGTGTTTCGATTATGATTTTCCTTTTCAGAGCTATCTGCAAAACATCATTAAAAACTCGAGCGCATGTATTGTTTAGAGCGATTTTAATGCCAGTTATTGCAGTGTACCTTTTCAAGGTAAACATCTCAAGAGAGATGTTTTTTTTCATGAGCATTTTGGTCAAGGGCAAACCACCCCCAATTGGAATAGGAGGGTCATCCCTCTCCAAAAATTGCAAACAAGTTAGGGCTTCACTCACTAGGGCATTAATAAGGGTACCTTGTAAAACTGCTACTTTATGAACAAGGTTATGGTACCCAATTTTTTCTAGCCAAAGCCATAGTGCCATGACTAAAAGAGATTGAGTTACTTCATAGTGAAGTTTGAAGATCAAAAAACAAAATAGCTCACGTTCAATACGATAAAATATGTGAAGCTCTTCTGTGGTGATAGGAATTTGTGTGACAAGTAAAGGTGTATCCATGCTTAGATGGAAATGGGAAATTGAGATTGTGTATTATTAGTAAAATACCATATTAATATATACTACTCAAGAAAGTATATTATATTAAAATTATGTTTGATAAATATGATGATATTTTTATTTTAAAAAACAAAAATATTAAGTAAAAGAAAAAAATAAGAGTTACTGAAAAGGGGCATAATTTCAATTCAATGACTTTTTCTTCTTCAATATTGGGGTTACTTTTAATTAAATATATGGTTTGAATTTTGATTATTTAATTTATGTTTAATTTTGATTGGTAGTTGGTGAATATTATTCTTATGCGAATTAATGAATTTTGAAATAAAAAATTAATAAAAAATAAATAATTGATTCATTTTTGAATATATATATATATATATATATATATATATATATATATATATATATATATATATATATATATATATATATATTCTTTGTTTGAATCAAAATATTTTATTTAAGAATATTAGTTTTTTATATAGTGAGAGATTAAAAAGAGGATATATTATAGTGATTAACAAAAATAAATAAATAAATAAATCTATAATTGTATATATAGTAATTCATGTGATTAAATTTTAATGGATTTTATACTTATTTTTTTTAAAGGTGAATTCTTTTTTTACTTGGGTTCATATATTCAATTTAAATAATAAGAAAATTCTTTAATACTCAAAATATTGTTTGGTGTTGATAAAATTCAAATTATTTGATATGGATAGGTATCCAATAAATATCAATAATATCAGAGTACTCATCAAAATATTAAGGAATATAGACAATATAATATACATTGTTCAATGTTTAATTTAAAAAATATTTATTTTTGACTTTTAAAAAAATTGGAAAATGGATAAATGACATCACAAAATAAATACTTTTATGACATAATAAAAATTAAGCTGTAATAAGTACAAATTGTGTACAAGGCAAAAAAAAATCCATATTTATTTTCTAATAACATATAGAGTGTTATTTGAATTTGACCCTGTATTTTAATTCATTATACCAAATACATCTTTTATAACCGTGATACATAAAAAAATACATTCATACGGAGTTAAACATTTTTAAATTTTTTAAAAATGTTTAAATAAAATTTATGTAACAAATATTATTTTTTTCATATTTTTTCATCATTAAAAATTGTCAATATGAACTCGTAAAAATGGGATAAGTACTTTTAAAATACTTTAAATATTATTAGAAGATTGTAAACAAAATAAAAAAAAAAAGAATTAGAAAATTACACACTCTTATTTAATGTTAAAAAACAATAAAAAAAAAATTTATCCAGAATATGTGATAAAAGTTATGTGAAATACATTGACAAAAAATATTCAAAAATTAGATTATAGCAAATGTAACTTAATTGATATGTGATAGTTGAGTTAAATAAATATATATTAGTTTAAAATTTAAAATAAAAAACTTTAAAAAATGGAAAAATAAAATCTAATTATACACATCATATTCTTAAGTTATTATTATTATTATTATTATTATTATTATTATTATTATTATTATTATTATTATATTAAAAATTATTTTAGCCCCTAAAAAAACTACAAGATATAATTTAGTCATTACAAAAGATAAAATTAATTTTAAGTCTATGAGAAAAATATATCGGAATATTTTTTTTCATTTTGTTTGGTAATTGAATGAAAAAAAAACATAACAAAAGAGAGTAAAAAGTAGATAAAGAGTATTGAAAATAATATGATAATCAATAGTTTGGTATTAAGAAATGAAAGAAATTAAAAATCATATAAGTATCTTTAAACATAAATTAGATACAATAAAAAATTATTATATTAGCAAAAAATTATAAAAAGGAACAAGAGAAAAAAATAGTCAATGGCAATCAATTAAAATTTCAATTTAATAAATTAAAATTTTCAACTTAATAAATTAAAAGTTTATTATAATAAAAATTAACATAAGAAAATCTAGATATATTTTTACCTATTTACATACCATGAATAAGAAAATATTAATAAATAAAAATAAGATAAACAATACAAATTACAGACTATATAATTAACTAAATGTTATCGGATGAAAGTTATTATTGTCCTTTTTATTGGTTGTCATCTCTTTCTATGTTTTATTTTTCAATTTAAAGAATTAATTTTAAAAAAATACTTATTTTTAATCCCTTAAAATATTATGATGCTCAATTTAGTTTAAGTAAAACATAAAAATGACTTTTAGTTCTCCAGAAAAATAAATACGGTCAACTCATTCTTTAACTTATTATTTTACATTTTACCTTTTTAACACTGTGTTTGGAAGCATTCAAAGGAGAAAAAAACTATTAAAAAATAAGACAATTTTTTAAATATCTTTCCTCGTTTAAAAAACATTATACAGTGGAAAAATAAATTATTTATTATTTATTCATAGTATATAAATAAATGAAATGTATATACATTTTATTCTTTATTCATTTATTTAATTGGAACAATTTTTAATTATTTTATTAATACTAATATTTATATTTTATTATTAAAAATTGTTTAATTCTTACAGAATTAATTTTCTATATTACATTTTAATTCTTTTTTTTAGAGTTTTTTTGTTAATTATATTGGAATAATTTTTATCTATGAAAATTTTTATTTAATGAAATTTTTATCATTTTATAAATATACATATTTCTTTTTATTTTATAAATATACATATTTATTTTCTTGTATCACACTGTTAAAATAATTACTTTATTTTCTACTTATTTATCTTATTTTATTTTATTTTGTTTTTCTTTCTTTTGTTTTTACTTCATCAACTAAATAAAATATAAAGAAAATATAGTCTAATTATCTTTCAACAAAGGCAAGGTATCATGAAGCCTATCGATTGAGAGATGAACAAATAATTTATCGATCTAGTCTTTGTGCGCCAATTGACCATAAAAGCATTAGAGAAAGTTTTCACAATCATTATTGAATTTGATGCTAACCAAATTTGCTTCCAATTTCTCTTCCAATGCAATTCAATAACCAACATAGCAACTATAAACTTAATTAGGGATGCATTTCCTTCCCCAATAAAGGAAGAAAGGATATCTATATGTTCAATCATATTATTTTTAAAGATGCCCTCACAAGTAAAAAAAAAGTTTCCTAAAGACATACCATCAATGTTGCACTTGAACCAACTCTGAGATGAATGTTGCCAAGAACATCAATGGTGCATTTAATCATAGGAGGATGGATCTTGATGTTAAAGGGCTTAAGAATGCTGAAGTTTAACATGGCAAAGAGAAGAAATGTTAAAGATACAAAATTTCAAATTAATAAGAATGTCCTTAAATATTTGCTTATTCATAACCCTGCAAATATTATCGATGGTGTTGATTACACAAGACTAGATCACAATTAGACCTTGGGGAGGACTAATTTCAAATATAGGCCGCAAATTAGAAGTGGAAGATAAAGTGCAAAGTTATTTCGATCTTCTTCTTGCATAAAGAGTGCATAGAAGGAATAAGAGCCCTCTAACATATGAATTCTCATCGATAGAAAGTTTGTTGTGTATTATCTTCTAGACCAATATAGACATGGAATGAAGGATACAAAGATTCCAATGAAACATGTTCCATAAGTTAACTTGATGTGGTTAAGGAATGAAAACATAAGCATGTTTCAAGGTAGTCATTACAATGTCATGTTCTTCTATCATCAAATTCTTCTAGCCGAATAAAGCATTTGGAGATTGTGCAAAGCAAATTAGGAAAAACCAACCTGAGATTTTGAAGTAAGAACCATTTTTGTTAACAAAGAAACTGTTAACAAGTACTATGATATAATTGTGTTAAATTATAGGAATATTATACATTTTTAGCAGTGGGATATCACACAAATTATCTAATGAGAAATTAACCATTTTTTCACTACCAATAATCCAAGATGAGTGATTAATAATTGTGCTAAAGTGAATTTTCAACCTACTTCATATGGAGTAGAAAATATGATAGGTTTTTGTTGTACCATTTCTTAAGACTCTAGATTTGACTAGCATAACCCAACTTTCCTTTCCTTCAAGCATGTCTCGACACAATTTAAGATTATAAGCTCAATTTAAGTAAAACAATTAAAAATGAGATATTTTTATTCATTAAAATGACAATAATAACTACGAGTGTTGCATTACCATTAATCCTTTCGAGTCTTGTTGTAGATCACAACTTTCCTCGAGTCACAAATCCTCCATGATTGCATGGTAACACCTCACAAAAGCATGGGGTGAACATTATGGTTCTGGATTAACACAACCCCTCCTAAATTTTCATGCAATTCCATTAATCATACTATGACCTCCAGTTGTATGAGATACCTTGGAGGTGATTTTAACATAAATAGATGAGTTGGCTTGATCACCCTATCTATCACCATCCAATTGGAACCTTTACTCCTCGCACGCATAAGGTAATCCAACTTTGAAATACCTGATATTCTTTTTCCATATTTACTTTAGAAACTCTCGTGGTTGTAAATTATCGTAATTTTATTCCTTCGAGCGTTCAATCATCCCCGAGACCCTTGGCGACTGTCAATCTTATCCACCCTCGAGGTTTCCATCTTTACAAGCCTTTGAACTTAAATGGCTATGCTCAATCCTACTACTTCCTTTTGGTTCTCAACTATTCAATCCCTCTTACCCAAAATAAACCTTTTAAGTTGGCCATACTTAACATTTATGAAATGGCAGAAGGAACCCATAATCAATTCCATTAATCTTGCTTGCACCTTGACATTAATGACCCATTACTAGGTCATGAACCAACATGATATAATACCAATTGTAATACTGTGTACTTTAAAAAAAATTATAGATGCATAGCAACCCTAAGCTGGTACGAGTTTCTAGAGGATTTAGTATTTTTGGATGTTAGGGCAGGCTCACAAGGATGGGGAGCCTTGTTTTAGGTTTTTTTTGTGGGGTAAGAGCGAGCTCGCGAGAGTGAGAAGATCACTACATGGGTATTCTTTGGTGAATATCATATTATCTCTCTCAACCCTAAGGGTGATATATTTATAGAGTCATATGAGTCAAGAATTGGGAAACTCCTGAGAAGTAGTAACTGTCCCACCTTGACTAGGGAACCTGTTGGCTGCCTACTTCTTAGGGAATTACGACCATGACTTCTTTTGTACATGGTTATGAACTATATACACTTATTTATTCTTGCTTTCCTATCAGGGAGGACCATTTAGTGAGTGGAAGCCATGCCTAGGAACCACCCAAGTGAGCATCCAACAAGGGCAGGTCCTTGTATCACCGATGGAAGTCTTTTATAAATATATCACTACACATTCCCTTAAGCACGAGGACTTGTAAAGAGAAAAGTGATTAAGCTTCTTTTCCATAGTTTGGGCATTTAATTCCTTCCAAGTGAGTCCCTCAATTAGGGTTGAGTCCCTCAATTAGGAGCATATCCCTCGGTTAGGGCCGAGTCCCTTAGTTACAGATGGATCCCTCAATTAAGGGACAATCTCTCAATTAGGGACGAGTCCCTCAATTAAGGGTAAGCCCCTCAATTAAGGGTGAGTCATCAATCCCCTTCCAAGTATCTCATGCGTAGCTTGTGTTTCAACTAAAGGATATCAAACATTATTCAATCAATTTTTAGAGACGTAAAAACTTCGGTAAGTTATGGAAACTTGATCGTTTAGAGGGAAATAAGCTAGTGTGGTATTTAATACTTCTCATTATGGTTTTCTTTGGGAAACCTAGTATACTTTTTTTTCTTATGTGTGTCATTGATGTGTGAAATATGTTGCTTGTGCTCTTAAATTTTCGTCATAAAGGGTCATGATTTCTTTTCAGAAAAACCTTTTCCTCTCCCTCTTATTTTAGAATTTCCACTATTTAATAAAAAATATTTCATAGGAGTTGTAGTGCTTCTCTGACCTTTAAGCTCGGATAAGAGAGGAAAAGATTACGAGGTTCATTAAGCTTCTAGGGATCCAAGTACTACATGTTTTTAACCCCTTTCCTTTCATTAGAAAATTGATGGCCAAGAAGAATGCCAAACGTGTCCATATTCGAGATATTCCATTTTTATATTTTGACTCGAACATGATCATAAAGTTCCATTGGAATATTAGGTTCTCATGCATATGACATGAAGAGGATGTAAACTTGGAGCCCTGTTCAGAAACAGAGAGATCTAACATAGTTATTTTAGGCAGTTTATCCGCCCCTTATTTTTACTTGCACCTCCCAATTATTCATGAACTAGGGTTTTTGATACCTTTTGTACCATTTTAAGCGGGCTTTCTGGCAACTGCTAATGTTGCCCTCCTCCTAAATCACACCCAACTTCTGGATCATTATTAGGGCATTTGAGATCATGTATTATCGTTTGGGCTTCCTCCCCATCGTTGTCATATTCTTTTCTTTTTATGGCGTAGAGGTCCTCCCCGTTTGTGGTTGGGTAAATCTATGTTATTTTCATGGTAGTCATTTGTTGGAGTCTTACGTGGAGCCTTATGATGATTGGAAATATAGATTTATGCAAGTCAGATGGCGTGATAGTGCTTTTATGGTGACCGCAAAGGTGACAAATACCACTCACTTTCCTCTGTCATGGACAACGAATCATCGGCTTATCAAAGGAATATACTCCAACGACCTTTCTCCCATTTAGTGAGAGGTGATATAGGTGTTGAGTTTCTTATAGACTATGAGTTCTTGTGCTCTAATCAACCTGGATCGAGAAGATGATGGCGATGAAGGTGAGAAAAACAAGAAAGGGGGGGTTTGAATTGTTTGAAAAATAAGCGCTTTTGCAAAATGAAATCACACAATGATTTTATACTGGTTCGCTTATAACACAAAGCTACTCCAGTCCACCCGGCCAAGGTGATTTCGCCTTCAACAAGGACTTAATCCACTAATCTTGAAAGATTACAAACAACCCCTAAGAGAAAAGAAAATCTCTTAGTCCTCTCAAGTCTACAGACTACAAAGAGTCACTTGAGGAAATCAAATAAAAATAGATACAAGATGTGTAATCTAAAGTGCTTCTAAGAAAGCAAATATTACAAACTTAAGAACAAATTTTTCACTTGATAAGCAAAAGCTTAGTGAAAATCTTTGAAGAACAAAGATGTTTTTCTTGAGCGTGATATGATTTCAGTATAGTTTTGGCTAGTGATTTCTTGGTGTTTACTGAATGAGATTTCTTCTCTATTTATAGGAGTTGAAGTAGAGTTGAAGTAGCGTTGAATCTGTTGGATATTGAGATGTAGTTACGCCATTCCATTAATAGCTTCTGCAGTAGACTTTTTCTCTTAGAAGTGACTACTTACCACAATTAGTATCTTCTCTCTTGGAAGTGGAGATTAACGTCTCTTTTCTGATTGAGGAAATCCATTTGCAGAACTTTAACTTGGCTTAAACGTTACTTCATCATGATTAACAATTCTGATTAGAGTCTTTGTGTATCTGGAGAAACTTGCTTCTGATGTTATTTCTTGAATGTTCAGATGGCGCTGATAACTTCAGAGTTTGCAGAAGGCATATGTTCAGAGTCAGAGCTTCTAGACTTTACTTCATATTCAGATGCTTCTGATACTTGCAGTTTTGTCCAGAGTCAGAGCTTCTTAAAACGAGATTTCTCTTTAGATGCTTCTGATACTTGAGATTTTGCATCTGATCTTGTTTTGCATCTGATGACATCATCAGATTTATTTCTTCTTTCTTTAGAACCCTGCACACTTAGAAACTTTTCGTTAGGGTGCCATTTTTGGTTTCATCCTTTGTTATCATCAAAATCATGGAATCTGTTGTAGAACAATTTTTGTTCTTACAATCTCCCCCTTTTTGATGATGACAAAACAAATAAAATTATCAGATGAAACATGAAAAATATTAGATCAGATAGACAAAAGCTCCCCCTGAGTTAGTACTAGGGAGTTCAGAAATTCTTACCAGAGCTTTCCAAGCAATAAGATTTCTGAAAACTTTCTGCAATTTCTTAATTTTAATGTTAGAGTTATTTAATCAGAGCTATTATTTAATCAGAGCTAATTATATCAGAACTATTTCTATAATTGTTGCAGAATGCTTAAGGTTTTAGACATAATTTTCATCAGAGCTATTTAATAATTTCTCCCCCTTTTTGGCATAATCAAAAAGGCATAAAACATAAAAAGAATAATAGAGAGAAAAACACTTCATTAAACAAAAGCACAAAGGCAAGCAGCAGTCAAAACATCAGATTCAAGAGAATATCAGAGCTAAAAAAAGAAAAGACAGAAGCAAAAACACTAGGCAACCAAAAAATAAATCCTAAGTGCCTAAGGGTTTGGAGGAGGAGGAAGTCTCTGTAGTAGCATAGCAAACATATTCTGGAGGTTTTCATTCAGAGCGTCTTGCTTGTCCATCCTTGCCCGGAGCTCACTCTGATCTTGCTTGATCTCTTTCTGATCTTGCTTGATCTCCTTCAGAGTGTTAAGAATCAGAGGGATCGCAGAGGAAGACTCCCCCTGAATCTGAGCCTGCTGAGCTTCAGCTTCAGCAGCAGCTTGGGCTTCTGCATCTGCCTTAGCCTTGGCTTCAGCTTCCTGAATCCTTAGAAGTTCTGCTTCCTTTGCCAGGCGTTCTTCTTCCAACCTCTTTGCTTCTTCTTCAGCTTCCCTAGCCAATCTTTCTTCCTCTAATCTCTTGGCCTCAGCTTCTCTAGCCAGTCTCTCTTCCTCTAATCTTTTGGCCTCAGCTTCTCTAGCCAGTCTTTCTTGGAGTCTTTCCTCAGAGTCTCTGATGTAGCCATTTCTGACTTGTTCAGAGATACTCTTCAGCCTATAAGACTCAGAGGTCATCCAACTAATAACTCTGTTCCAGTGTGTCCTAACAGATTTAGGATCATCACTGACTTCAGAATTTTTAGCCAGAGACTTGATCTTCTGGACTGAGGATTCTGCAACCTGTATAATGGCCTCCTCAAGGGTAGGTGTGATAATTTTAGGTTCAGGTTCAGGTTCAGGAGTATTAGTTGGAGAGTTTGGGGAGCTGAGATTCAGAGAGGGAGTTTCAGTTTCTGGTTCTGGCTGGGGTTCAGATTCTGCTTCTGGTTGAAGTTCAGAATCTGGGGAAGAAGCATAGAGTGGGTTTACATCTAAGGGGTCAGAGTCTGGTTCAGGTACAGCGGGAATGATTGGTGGGGTGATATAAGGATCAGATGGGCGAATTACAGATGGTTGAGCTTCAGAGGGTGTGGTGGTTGTTTGTGGTGGAAGGGAAGTTTGATTTTCAGAGGAGATGGTGGTTGTTTGTTGGGGAAGAGAAGTTCGGAGGGGAGAGGTTACTTCAGATTGTGTTTGAGTTTGTGGGGCGAAATTTTTAGCATAAATTTCAGCTATTGTTGGGGAGTTTGGGTCAGAGTGTTCTTGGTCAGAGGACTCTTGGTCAGAGGAAGGTGAATGGTAAGGGGGTGATTCATAATCAGAGGATGAGGAAGAGCTGTGGTGATATAGTTGATTAGGGTCAGAGGTTGTTGTAAAAGTACGAGCAATTTTTAGAACAGGTGGAGGTTGAGAGGTTCTGGTGATTGAAGGTGGTATTTCTGAGGTTGTAAAAATGGGAGGTGTTGGGAGAGGAGTAGAAGAAGCCATTACAGGTACAGAAGTAACAGGAGGAATGGACTTACCAGAAGAAGAAGTTTGCAGAGGAGCTGGAGATTTGGTTCCAGAGGTTTCTCCAAGTCTGGCTTTCTTTGCCTTCCTTGCTTCCTCAGCTATCTTCTTCTCAGAAAGACCTCTTTTGTATCTGACCAGATCTTCTACAGAGTCCAGACAGTCTTCAAGGCGGAAATCAGAGATATCAATGCCTTCATCCAGACGATCCTGAAGGTAGATAGCAATGGCATCTCTGGGTTCGTTCTTGAAGAACCTTTCAAGGCCATGAGGCATCTTCCTCTGATCCTTCAGAGCTTCCCAGGTTACATTCATAGTGGGCTTGACTCTGATGTCTTTGATGATTCCCATACTCCTCAGATTTTTGGCATTCAGAGGCTTTCCAACGTCAATTGCCAGATCATCCATACATCTGGTCTTCTCCAGAGCATCTACCAGCCCATGCTCAATGAAGATGTCAGAGAGCAATCTACCCAGAGGAATGTAGGATCTGGGCTTCATATTATTCCTTGTTTCTCTGACTGAATCCCTCAGATATCTGAAGAGGAGAACAGGGAGGTTGATAGGGATACCCTTCTGAATACAGTAGAGGATGCATTTCTGATCAGCATTAATATAATCTGAAGAGTTGGAGGCTGGACGATGATGGATTGTTCCCAGGATAATCTTCAGCCAAACTCGGAGGTTCTGATGAAGCTCCTTGTTCTTAGAGGGGTTTCCTTCAACATTTGCTTTGAAGATTGTAGGGTTAATGACTTCTGTGATGCGCTTGGACCTTGGAGGAATGTTGTAAATCCTTTTACCTCCAGCTTTCTCCATATTCAGCAAAGAAGCAATAGACGCTTCTGTGATAATGATCTTTACTCCCAGAACAAACGAAACAATGAACTCATCATCAGCATCTGCACATCTCCAGAATTCCTTCACCAGAAGAGGATAGATTGGACCATACAATCTGTTGAAGTAGGTTTCCCAACCTTGCTTGTGAAGATCTTCAGTTAAATCAACGCCATTTCTTCTCAAATTCTCAAAATCCACCAGCGATTCACACAGTACATCCAAACCTTCAAAGGGAGTTGAAAGATGAATGTGTTGTTCACGTTCCAAAATGTGAGGTTCTTTGTAAACTGGGGTCGTGGTAACGTCTACAACCATGGGTGTTTGAGTGTTTGAGGTTTGGGGGTTAGAAGCGGCTTCCATTTGTTGGGAGAAGTTAAAAACTGCTTGCTCTTGAGGATTCATGACGAAGATTGATGAAGAAGATGAAGAACTGAGAAGGTTGCAGAGAAAACTTCGAGAGAGGGTTTAGGGTTTAAGAGTGAGTGAGAGTGATAAGTGTGTGAAATGTGAGAAAAGTGTTTATATACTAAGGGTAAAAACACATGCAAAACGACACACATACCAGCGTTAGCACAAAAACCAAAATAGCACGTTTGGGGAAAAATGATTACAGCTCATTAATGAATGTCTAATCCCAACAGTAAGCACACTGCTCGAGGAGATTTCAAGCGTTCTGACCTTTGATTTCTTTTGACAGCTGTCTAGAAGTTCTAGGGTTAGACGCATGTTCCCCACATGTTGATGTTTCTGATCTTCAGGAATACCAAAGGATTTCTGAAGATTTCTAACTCAGATATCTTCTTAACTTGGTAGAAGTATCAGAGTCAGAGGCAGAAGTGTATTTGTTTTTATCAGATTCTCATTTTACATGTTCAGAGCCAAATTTTACTCAGGACAATTTTTAATGTTCAGATTTTCTAAGATGAAAAGAAATCTATCTTCAGCTAGAGGCTTAGTAAAGATATCTGCCCATTGATGTTCTGTATCAATGAACTTCAGCGTTACTATTCCTTTCTGAACATAGTCTCTAATAAAATGATGTTTAATTTCTATGTGTTTGGCTCTGGAATGTAGAATAGGATTCTTACTTAAACAAATAGCAGCAGTATTATCACAAAAGATAGGAATGTTACTCTCGAATATCTGGAGATCTTCTAGCTGATGCTTCATCCAGAGCATCTGGGTTGTGCACAGTGATGCTGAGATGTATTCTGCTTCTGCAGTTGATAGAGCAATTGTTGACTGTCTTTTGCTAGCCCAGGAGATTAAGTTGTTTCCCAGAAGCTGGCAATTTCCAGATGTGCTTTTTCGTTCTATTCTATCTCCTGCATAATCTGCATCACAATAACCAGAAAGCCTATACTCTGATGTTTTCTCATACATCAGGCCCAGGTTAGGAGTTCCTTTCAGATACTTAAGAATTCTCTTAACAGCTGTTAAATGAGATTCTCTAGGATCTGATTGGAATCTGGCACAAAGACAGACACTAAAGAGAATATCAGGACGAGTAGCAGTCAGATAGAGAAGAGAGCCTATCATACCTCGATAGAGCTTCTGACAAACCTTGTTGCTTACCTCTTCCTTCTCCAGAATGCAAGTTGGGTGCATAGGAGTCTTTGCAGAGTTGCATTCAGACATATCAAACTTCTTCAGAACGTCTTTAATGTACTTGCTTTGATGAATGTACGTGACTTCTGGAGTTTGATTAATTTGAATTCCCAGAAAGAACTTTAGTTCTTGCATTAGACTCATTTCAAATTCTGCCTGCATTAACTTAGAAAATTCTTGGCAAACAGAGATATTAGCAGAACCAAAAATAATGTCATCAACATAAATCTGGCATATCACGAGATCATTTTTATGGTTTTTACAGAAGAGTGTAGAATCAACTTTCCCTCTGATAAAATTTTGTTCCAGAAGAAAATTACTTAAGCGTTCATACCAAGCTCTGGGAGCTTGTTTAAGTCCATATAAGGATTTCTTAAGTTTGAAAACATGTTCTGGAAAATTTGAGTTTTCAAAACCAGGAGGTTGATTTACATACACTTCTTCTGAAATATAACCATTAAGAAATGCACTCTTGACATCCATTTGGTATAATTTGATAGAATGATTAATAGCAAAAGATACAAGAAGACGAATAGATTCTAACCTTGCGACTGGAGCAAAAGTTTCATTATAATCAATACCTTCTTGTTGACTATAACCTTGAGCTACCAGTCGTGCTTTGTTTCTGACAACTTCTCCTTTCTCGTTCAGTTTGTTTCTGAAAACCCATCTGGTTCCAATGACATGAGTGCCTCTGGGTTTAGGAACGAGATCCCAGACATCATTCTTGGAGAATTGATCTAACTCTTCTTGCATAGCTGCCACCCAATCGTTATCTTGAAGAGCTTCATCACAGGACGTAGGCTCAATCAGAGACACTAGTCCCAGAGGAATATCTTCAGAGGTTCTGAAGGTAGATCTGGTTCTAACAGGTTCATCTTTGTTTCCCAAAATCAAATCTTCAGATACGTTGCTACGACTCTTGACTTTCTTTGGAATTTCTGGAGATTTAATTTCTTCAGAGTCTGGAGTGACAGTTGCTTCTGGAGTTTTCTCAGATTCTACCAGAGTGATCTCTAAATCTGCAAACTTTTCAACTAGCTTTGACTTTTCAGGGTCAAGCTTATCATCAAATCTAACATGAATTGATTCCTCCACAATTTTGGTTTCTGTGTTGTATACTCTATAGCCTTTAGAGCGTTCTGAGTATCCTAACATAATACCTTTCTGTGCTTTGGAATCAAACTTGTTCAGATGTTCTTTAGTATTTAATATAAAACAAATGCATCCAAAAGGATGAAAATATGAGATGTTGGGTTTTCTTCCCTTACACAGTTCATAGGGAGTCTTTTCCAGAATAGGTCTAATAGAGATTCTATTCTGAATATAACACGCTGTATTTACAGCTTCTGCCCAAAAGTGCTTTGCTACATTTGTTTCATTGATCATGGTTCTGGCCATTTCTTGGAGTGTCCTATTCTTCCTCTCTACAACTCCATTTTGTTGTGGAGTTCTAGGGCAGGAGAAATCATGGGATATTCCATTAGAATCAAATAGTTCTTCAAAATCTTTATTTTCAAATTCTCCACCATGATCACTTCTGACTCTAACAATTTTAGAGTCAAATTCTTTTTGCACTTTAGAACAGAAACTGGTGAATACAGAGTGAGACTCACTCTTGTGTCTTAGGAATTTTACCCATGTCCAGCGGCTGTAATCATCAACGATTACTAGTCCATACTTCTTTCCATTGACTGATGCTGTTTTCACAGGACCAAATAAGTCAATGTGAAGAAGCTCCAGAGGCTTGGAGGTGGAAACAACATTTTTCTTTTTAAAAGATGTTTTTGAAAACTTTCCTTTCTGACAAGCTTCACACAGAGCATCTGAAGAAAACTTCAGTTTAGGTAAGCCTCTGACTAACTCAAGTTTAGTTAGCTGAGAGAGTTTTCTCATGCTAATGTGGCCTAAGCGTCTATGCCATACCCATTGCTCTTCGTGAACTGACATTAAACATTTAACATTTTGATCTTTTAAATCAGAAAGATTTATTTTATAAATGTTGTTTTTCCTCTTGCCTGTGAAAAGGACAGAGCCATCGTTCTGATTAATGGCTTTACACGTTTTTTGATTAAAGATTACATCATAACCGTTATCACTTAATTGACTTATGGATAACAAGTTATGCATTAATCCTTCTACATAAAGAACATCAGATATAGAGGGAAGAGTACCATTACCAATAGTTCCGGAGCCTCTGATCCTTCCTTTCTGATCTCCTCCGAAGCCTACGAAGCCAGCGTCTTTAAGTTCCAGGCTTTGGAACATAGACTTTCTTCCCGTCATATGTCGCGAGCATCCAGAGTCCAGGTACCATGACTGGTGTCTGAACTTTGCTGCATAGGATATCTGCAACATAGATAATCTTATCTTTCGGTACCCAGAATCTCTTGGGTCCTTTTAGATTAGTTTTCCCAGAGTTTCTTACAACTTTGGGTCTTCTAGCATTCTTAAATTTTTGTTCTTGTGTGTGTGTGTAATGATATGAAAAAGGAGATTTAGGCTGGTTACTGGTAGAAGATTTATCAGAATCAGAATCATACCCAATTCCCCTTTTATTATTCTGACTTACTCCATAAATCATGGATGCCATAATACTCCTATCTATTCCACTCTTCAGAAACTTCTGAAAGGCTTCTTCATATTTATAAATAATTTCATTTGAAGTTTGTGGTGCTTGAGACAACGCTTCTTCTAATTTTAAGCTTTTTGTTTTAGCTCCATCTCTTTCTAACGTTAAAGATTTGATTGTATCTTCATGTGCTAGAATTGTTGTCTCAAGTTCACTACATTCTTCAGATTTTGCTTTAAGAAGGCCTTTAATGCTTTTAACTTTTTGTTTTAATTTCTGAAGAGAGGTAAGAGTTTCTGATAAACATGATTCTAAGTCAGATCTAGAAAGTTCAGAAAATACCTCTTCAGATTCTTCATCTGAACTGCTGGATGTGGTAGCCATAAATGCTACGTTGGCTTGTTCATCAGAGTCAGATTCTGATGATCCTGATTCACTATCGTCCCAGGTGGCCATTAATCCCTTCTTTGTTCTGAAGGCATTTTTCTTGAAGCTTTCTTTCTTAGAGTTATCTTTCTTCAGCTTGGGGCATTCATTTCTATAATGACCTGTTTCTTTACATTCAAAACAGGTAATATCTTTATTAGGTTTACCTTTTGAAGTTGACTCTGATCTATCCCCTCTGGGTCTTGATCTTCTGAAGTTGTTGTTGTTCCTTCTTTTCCAGAGTTGCTTAACTCTTCTGGTTAGTAAGGACAGTTCTTCTTCATCATCAGAGTCTTCAGGTTCAGAGTCGTCAGTATCTGCAGTTTCTGCCTGGAGAGCTTTGGTTCTGTCTGACTTCCGTCTTTCAGGTCTGGACTTCAGCGCCACTGACTTGTTCCTTTTCTGAGGCTCATCCTCCTCTAGTTCTATCTCATGGCTTCTGAGAGAACTAACAAGTTCTTCAAGGCTGATATTGTTCAGATCCTTTGATAACTTCAGAGCAGTAACCATTGGTCTCCATTTCTTTGGCAGACTTCTGACTATCTTCTTAACATGATCTGCAGTCGTGTATCCTTTGTCTAGCACTTTAAGACCTGCAATAAGAGTTTGGAATCTGGAAAACATAGCTTCTATAGCTTCGTCATCTTCCATCTTGAAGGCTTCATATTTCTGGATCAACGCCAGAGCCTTCGTCTCCTTGACTTGGGAGTTTCCTTCATGGGTCATCTTCAGAGAGTCAAGTATATCTTTAGCCGTCTCTCTGTTGGTGATCTTTTCGTATTCGTTGTATGATATAGCATTTAGAAGTATTGTTCTGGCCTTGTGATGATTTTTGAACTCACGTTTCTGATCTTCTGACATTTTGCTTCTGGGAACTTCAGCTCCATTTAAGGTTGGAGGTTTGTATCCATCTGTGACAATGTCCCAGAGGTCAGCATCATAACCAAGAAAGAAACTTTCGATTCTATCTTTCCAGTAATCAAACTTTTCTCCATCAAAAACAGGAGGCTTGGCATTGTAAGAATCTTTCTCATTTGAGTGGGCCATTTGTTTTTCTCGCACTGGATCTCTCTACACGGTTAAGTGTTTGATTTGAAAATCAATAACAGAGCCGTAGCTCTGATACCAATTGAAGGTGAGAAAAACAAGAAAGGGGGGGTTTGAATTGTTTGAAAAATAAGCGCTTTTGCAAAATGAAATCACACAATGATTTTATACTGGTTCGCTTATAACACAAAGCTACTCCAGTCCACCCGGCCAAGGTGATTTCGCCTTCAACAAGGACTTAATCCACTAATCTTGAAAGATTACAAACAACCCCTAAGAGAAAAGAAAATCTCTTAGTCCTCTCAAGTCTACAGACTACAAAGAGTCACTTGAGGAAATCAAATAAAAATAGATACAAGATGTGTAATCTAAAGTGCTTCTAAGAAAGCAAATATTACAAACTTAAGAACAAATTTTTCACTTGATAAGCAAAAGCTTAGTGAAAATCTTTGAAGAACAAAGATGTTTTTCTTGAGCGTGATATGATTTCAGTATAGTTTTGGCTAGTGATTTCTTGGTGTTTACTGAATGAGATTTCTTCTCTATTTATAGGAGTTGAAGTAGAGTTGAAGTAGCGTTGAATCTGTTGGATATTGAGATGTAGTTACGCCATTCCATTAATAGCTTCTGCAGTAGACTTTTTCTCTTAGAAGTGACTACTTACCACAATTAGTATCTTCTCTCTTGGAAGTGGAGATTAACGTCTCTTTTCTGATTGAGGAAATCCATTTGCAGAACTTTAACTTGGCTTAAACGTTACTTCATCATGATTAACAATTCTGATTAGAGTCTTTGTGTATCTGGAGAAACTTGCTTCTGATGTTATTTCTTGAATGTTCAGATGGCGCTGATAACTTCAGAGTTTGCAGAAGGCATATGTTCAGAGTCAGAGCTTCTAGACTTTACTTCATATTCAGATGCTTCTGATACTTGCAGTTTTGTCCAGAGTCAGAGCTTCTTAAAACGAGATTTCTCTTTAGATGCTTCTGATACTTGAGATTTTGCATCTGATCTTGTTTTGCATCTGATGACATCATCAGATTTATTTCTTCTTTCTTTAGAACCCTGCACACTTAGAAACTTTTCGTTAGGGTGCCATTTTTGGTTTCATCCTTTGTTATCATCAAAATCATGGAATCTGTTGTAGAACAATTTTTGTTCTTACAGGCGAGATAGAGAAATACCTTGTGAGCTTTATGTTCTAAGGAGAGTCTTCCTACCAAGTCTCTCTTCCCCTAAATACTTTACATATTTTAGCATCTTTTTATTGCAGGGGAAATATCTAGAATCTCACTTACTGCAAGGAGAAAGTGCTTGATTTGGATATAAGCGGAGCATCAAGCCATGACCATATTTCAGGGTTGCCCTAAGAGTTTATCGGTGTATGAAAAAATAAGGCAGGGTAAGATATCCTTTAAGGGCGATGCTCGCCCTCCAATGATCCAAATACAGGAGGAGGGTCCCTCAGGGCCTTTGGGAGAGAACCAGACAACCACCAAATGAGGAAAGGCAAGTGGAGATCTTGTTCTAACGATGGAAACTCCTCAACCCTCATTGTGGAGTGACTCTTCTTTTAGTGTGGTCAAGTTCACTGGTTGTTGCCTCCCTTTTCCAAAGAACTTTCCTAATGATTATCAGTCACTCCACAACAAGTCTCTTTCCTATTTGACAAGACTTTTAGAAGTTCAAATGTTGAGATGTCTCTTAGTGAAAAGAGTCCAGCGGGAGAATCATATCCAGACAACTTATGAGTTGAATTCTCGGTTTGCTTTTGTCATATGGTGCCTTCAAGAGCATTAGAGGGCGGTGGCAACCTTGTCGAAGGAGCAGGATGACTTGAAATCCCTTTTTAAGAAGGTGGCTTTAAAAGCACATTCCTATGATGAAGAGGGTGGACGTTTGAAGGTATCACTCAAAAAATCCCCCAAATCCATAAAAGATATTAAAGAGACATCATCGCTCAAAGATGAAGTAATGGCTGCCTTTGATCATTACTTTGATAGGGAGAAGGAACATGTAGCCTTTTTCTATCCAAACTTGGACCTAAGTCAGATGTACTTGCTCAAGGTGGTTCAAGATGCTCAACTAGTGGCTGATGAGTAGGCCTTTTGAAAGTTCCCATGCACTTTGGTGTCCCTTTTGTAACCTCCATTTTCCCTAGGTTTTTATAGTTGCTTCATTTTGTCTACCCTTTTGGGATGGTAACATTCAATGTTTAATATTATTTTGGGTATCATACAAATTTTTCTTGCTAATAACCTATTTTTAGTTTCCATGAGAGTGATAAGGATTCTTATGTAAGGATCCCGAGTTTTAATTGCCTCAAAGGGCGATAAGGATTCCCTTAAAGGGCGACAAGGATTCCTCTGTGGGGATCCATAATTTTTGATTGCCTCAAGGGGCCGCAAGGATTCCTACATAAGGATCCAACATTTTTTACTGTCTTAAAGGGAAATAAGGATCCCTCAATGAGGATCCAACATTTGTTGATCTCCACAGGTGGAAGCAAGGATTCGTCATAGGGACCAAGAATTTTATCGCCTCCAAATGTGGCAAGGGTCCTTCGTAGGGATCCAACAGGTTAGATCACCTCAAAGGGAGACAAGGATCCCTGATAAGAATCCAACTTTTATTATCGCCTCAGAGGACGACAACGATTCCTCCATAAGAATCCATCGTGTTTGACCACCTCAAAGGGAGAAACGGATCCCTCGTGGGAATCCAACTTTTCTCATCACCTTGGAGTGTTACAAGGATTCCTCCACAAGGATCCAACAATCTATCACCTCCAAGGACAATTTTGTACATATATCTCTCTTCTAGTTTCCTATAAATAAAGGGGAGACGACAATGCAAATAATTCAAAATAACAAAATGACGAGCCTCATTAAAATCCCTTACCCCCACATGAGGAGCAAGGGAAAATAATGCTTCCCCATAAATATAATTTGTCCTTACAAACGACAGAGGTATGATACTCGGTTAAAACCAAAATAATAACAAACTAAACAAACAACGATAAAAAGATAGTACTTATAGAGCTTCTCGTAGAGGCTTCATTCTCATATTTTTTCGCTCTTCTAAGGAGGAGCCTCTCCATGTTTTAGAGCCACTTCCGATGGATTGATTCCCTAGCACACTCTTTTGGTGTTCACGCCTAGAGTTCAAACTATTTTCGGCTTTATACTTTCCATATAGCATTTCCTGACGACTTCTTAGTCTCTTTAGATTACTCCAACTCTCTCGTCAGATAATGGATATTTCATGCGCAAATATATGGTAGACAGGGTGACACCTAACTGGTTGAAAGTTGGTCGCCATATGATCCTATTATAGGAAAGGGGGCGTCTATAATAAGATATTTGATCTTGATCTACTTGACTTGTTATCCCACTCTAAAGGTGGTCTTCAGTGTTATGTAACCTTTTATATGCACTTGCTCCACAGAGAATCCAACTAGTGACCTTTTGAAAGCTTTTAAATCACATGGGTCGAGGTGAAGCCTCTTAAATGCATCCCATGCGAGGATATCTGCAGAGTTTCCTTAATCAACCAATACTCATCTAATTTCCTAGTCGTCACACCTTACAGTGATCATCATGGGATAGTCATTGTGGGGATGAATGCCTGCTGCGTCTTTTTCTGAAAAAGTGATCTCGACCTTTGGTGTTTTGGTCTCACCTATCTCCGAATCTATGGGCAGGTCCTCTATAGTTAATATTTAGCAATCATATCTTCATTGGGTGGAACTGGTATTTCTACCCCCAATAAATCCTATTGCAATAGTATTCAGGATGTTGTGCACATTCTTATCGTTGTTAGCTTTGCATAAGTCCTTTCGCTTTTTGGGCACAAAGCTTATGCATCGTCACGCCCGCGTGAGTTGGCCCTGCCTAGTCTTTGGGTGGAGTCGCCTTTGACATATTTCTTAAGGTGGTCCTCATGTATCAGGTGCTCTATCTCCTTTTTAAGTTGGTATCAATCTTCTACGTGGTATCTCTTAACCTTATGAAACTTGCATCATTTGTCGGGATCAGCCCCCGTCACCTATACTTTTGAAGCTGAGGGCGTAGGAATATTATGCAAATGAAGAACTCCTCACCATATCTACTCACGACGAGTGTTCAGAGGCGTGAATCTTTCCACAATGTTTCTACCGTGCTTAAAGGCTGTCTTATCCCATAAGGGAGTTAGTTAAAACTGATAGTGATTGTCGTATTATAGTGTGTAGTTCAATAAAAAAATGATGGGGAAGCGATGATATATATATATATATATAACAACACATTAGTCACTGACTATGGGGTATGCTCGTAAAGGATGCATGCATGCACCATAGAGAGTGACATGACATGAATACATGTGCCATATCATATGGCGCCTTAGTTCAAAATATGATTGCATGTGCCACTGGATGTGGTGCCTTCTCTTATGAGCGATTATTCATTATAAAAAGTTGAATTAAAAGCAACCATTAAAATAGAAAAGATTAAATAATTAAAACAGGTGTAAAATCAAAAGTATAAGTTTGAAAGTATGTATTCTCTAAGAAAACATTTTTGAGAATAATTTAGAAATTATTACTAAAGACTAAAAAAACTACGTTTGAAAATTCATTCAAGTGATACTATGGATATTAAAAAGCTTTTTCGTTGTAAAAAAAAAGCTTTTCGTAACTAATAAAGGGTTTAACAGGATTTGTAAAAAAAAAAGGGTTTACGAGAGGAAGAGAAAACTGTAACAGTTCTGAATTCATCCATCACCCAAAAACATGTTGTTATGCCGGCTTCTCCGCCGCTCTCTCCGTTCATCCACCGTCCCTCCCATTTCTATCACCGTACGTTCATTCGCTTTTTCCTCCGCCGAAGAAGCAGCGGCTGAGCGTCGTCGTCGTAAGCGAAGACTTCGCATCGAGCCTCCCTTGAACGCAATCCGTCCTCCACCTCACCAACACCAATCCCGCGACCCTAACGCTCCTCGCCTTCCCGATTCAACCTCGGCGCTTGTAGGACCTCGACTCAACCTCCACAACCGTGTCCAATCCCTAATTCGCGCAGGTGACCTAGACGCCGCCTCCGGCGTAGCTCGCCATTCAGTATTCTCATCTACTCGACCCACCGTGTTTACTTGCAACGCTATCATAGCAGCCATGTACCGCGCCAAGAGGTACAATGAAGCTATTGCTCTTTTTCACTTCTTCTTCAACCAATCTAACCTTGTTCCTAATATTGTTTCTTACAACAACTTAATCAATACTCACTGCGACGAAGGCCGCGTCGATGTGGCTCTTGGGATTTTTCGCCACATCATTGCTGAAGCACCTTTTAGCCCTTCTCCTGTTACGTTTCGCCATCTTACTAAAGGTTTGATTAGTGTTGGTCGCATTGATGAAGCTGTTGATCTTTTGCGTGAGATGTTGAACAAAGGACATGGTGCTGATTCATTGGTTTATAATAATATGATATTGGGTTTTCTTGAACTTGGTAATTTGGATAAAGCTAATGAGCTTTTTGATGAACTTAAGGAAAGGTGTTTGGTTTATGATGGTGTTGTCAATGCTACTTACATGGATTGGTTCTTTAATCAGGGAAGAGATAAGGAGGCTATGGATTCTTACAAGTCATTAATGGATCGCCAGTTTAGGATGACCCCGGCAACTTGTAATGTTTTGTTGGAGGTTTTGCTTAAGCATGGTAAGCAAAAGGAGGCTTGGGAATTGTTTGATCAGATGTTAGATAATCACACTCCTCCTAATTTTCAAGCTGTAAATTCTGATACTTTTAATGTCATGGTTAATGAGTGTTTTAAGCTTGGTAAGGTTGATGAAGCTGTTGCTACTTTTAGGAAGGTCGGAACCAAACCTAATTCTAAGCCTTTTATAATGGATGTTGCCGGGTATCGTAACATTATCTCTAGATATTGTGAGAGTGGGATGTTGTCTGAAGCTGAAACATTGTTTCAAGAGCTGTGCTCTAAGTCTTTGAGCCCGGATGTGCCTACTCACACGACTTTGATAGATGGGTATTTGAAAGCGGATAGGATTGATGAAGCCTTGGGGATATTTAACAAAATGGTGGATTCTGGTTTGAGGGTGGTTGCTACCTTTGGCAACAGGGTGTTTGATGAATTGATTAAGAATGGTAAAGCTGTTGAGTGTGCTCAGATTTTGAGCAAAATGGGAGAAAAAGATCCTAAGCCTGACCCCACTTGTTATGAAGTTGTGATCAAGGGGCTGTGTAATGAAGGTTTGTTGGATAAAAGCAGAGAGTTGTTGGACGAGGTTATGAGGTATGGTGTTGGGGTAACTTCTGCCTTGCGTGAATTTGTGACTGATGCTTTTAAAAATGATGGGAGAGGTGAGGAGATTGAGAGGCTCTTAGATATGAACCGAGCTGGATACAATCCCCGTCCAAGACCTGCATACCGTCCACCACCGGGAAGGTCCCCTTCTCAAATGTCTGGATCACATAACCCAACTTATGGGCTTCCACAACAGCGCCCACCACTGCCTTCTGCTCAGATGGTTGGAGTGCACAACCCAGTGTCTGAATTTCCATCTCAAATGGCAGCACCTCAGCGATACCAAACACAACCTTCTCAAGTTGCAGGAACACATAACCAACCTTCTGGGTATCCAACTCAAATGGCAACACAAAACTCCTCACCACGCTTCGATACTCGAACGGCTGGAGCACGCAACCCGCCTTCTGAGTTTCCTTCTCAAATGGCAGCACCTCAACGATACCAAACACCGCCTTCTCAAGTGGCAGGAACACATAATCAATCTTCTGGATTATCGGCTCAAATGCAAGTACAAAATTTCCCACCAAACTTTGATAATCGAATGGCTGGAGCACATAACCACCACTTTCCCTCTGGATATCAACCTCAAAATTCAGGGCAGCAACACCCACAACTGCCTTCTCAAATGACAGGGCAGCAACTCCCACCACTGCCTCCTCAAATGGGAGGAATGCATCGTCACCCTCCATGGGGAGCTAATTCAACAGGGCAGTCTCACCACCCTCAATACCAATATCCTCCTAATATGCAAAGGGTATCTCCTCAAACAACCCCAAATCCTTATACACCATATGAACCTTCTCATCAAATGGCAGGACATCAGCCATATGGATCACCATCTGGGTCCCAACAAAGGGTAGAGCAACCATATCCACCGTCAGGGCAACATTATCCACTGTCAGGACCAACTCCTCCAATGTCAGGGTCTTCTCTTCAATCAGCTAAAGCATCAGGGCAATATTATGCAGCACCAGGAACATCTTCTGAGATTACAGGATCAAATCACCCATCATCAGGAGCCCCTCCTCACTTTGAAGAAATACATCAACAGCAATTAGAAGTTCCTGAACAGGTTGCAGTCTGATCATTGAAGTTCAATCTAATCCTTAATGTTGCCGGTTTTCTTTGAATCTAGAAAAGGGTTTATCGATCATTTTATATTGTGTCAGTGTCCTGCGATGCTTACTTCTGATGATCAGAATCACTAGTTATGTATGAGTTTATATGGGAATAATTTTATATTTTTTGGTCAGTGACATGTATTGCATTTGTTGTATGACAACTTATTTTAATTTATTCCTGTAACTCAACCCTTAATATTTAATACATCACAGAATGCTATTGAATTTTCTGGTAAACTGTTTAGAGAGTTTAATTTGGCATTGAAATGTAATTGGTGCTATTTTCCACCTTCTATGGTAGTCAAGTTATTGAATTTTGATCTTTTCTCCTATCTTTCTTTACTTCTTATTCTGAGCAATCTATCAATTTCTTTTTATTAATTTCTTGTCTTGTTCTGATATTGAGATTTTGCCAAATTGATTATGGTTCATCTGATTTGAATGGGTGATACTACCCTGGTAGTCTATGTTGTATGATTCAGTTTTACAATTGTTTTGAACATGTCATCGTCTTAACTGGCGGAAGTCGGTAACAAGAGTAGAAACTTCATTTATCCAGTATTGTATAGTAATTGAACAGATATCTTGCTGGATACCTAACACTCTGTGGGGTGTGCTTGGTTGGCTTACTATGCTGGAAAAATAGTGAAGGTCATGCAACTTTCCTCGATTTTATCATATAAAGGAAATATGGTGGATTCAAATAGAGGACATGGTAAGCTGCTGAGTCTTGTTATACTTTATGATCTCTTTGCAGACTCTTGAGCACCAATATCTGCACCACTTCCTTTATTGTTAAGGTTCTCCAGATCCAGTTCCTCATCTCAATTTAGTGGTAGAGAAAGTGAAAGCTCAGATGGTAATATTGTGACTTGTGAGTAGCCATGAAGCGGTTACATTTGCTGATACATGGATTTTCCTAGTGTCTCATCTTGTATGTGATGTGGCCAATAAACTAGTTAACTAATTAATTGATTAATTATCTGTGTTTATATTTGATTATCACCTGAATTTATTTTAATTTTGCAGGCGATAGCGGAAGAGGCAAAAGCACGTTTTGACAAGGCCAAGTTTAGAGTTGTTGATATGGTACTGTTTCTGTAACTTGCTTTCTCTAATTTTGATTGGTATTTATCTATTTTATGGGTTTGTTTTTTATGTGGATTTTATCTATGCTTTGGATTTTGAAAATAGGATGATTATGCAGCTGACGACGATGATGACAATGAGTACAAGAAAAATTAATAAAGGAGACAATGGCTCTTTTCTTTTTAGCTACATAAGTGTTTATTTGTACCTTAAACCTTTTTTGTTAAAAAAATAAATTATATTCATTTTTGTGTATGTAGTTTTGTTGCTAATTATTATCTGTGGTGGGGTGGGTGTAGATGATGGTGAGCCAGCCAACTGAGAGATTCTATAAATGGTTTTCGGAGGTAAGTTTGATATAGACTCTAGTTGCTTTGATGTTGAAGTGAAATTATTAGTATTGCTTCTTGGCTGGGTGAATGTGATTTCAGGAATATGAAGGGGAAGAAGATTCACTTAAGAATATTCATTATGGCGTGTTTGGACTTGTGTTAGTGACCAGTGACCACGAAACTAATGGGATAATGCATCATTCTAATGGGCCCTAGGTGTGAGAGTCTACACTAGAAGGGGGTAAAATGAACAGGTTAGTTTTGTGAGACTTTTAACATACTGCAATTGTTCTAAAGTAGTTTCTGATCTGTACTACCATAAGCCAATAAGCGAATGCAATCTGACTGAGAATTTGCTGCTGTTCAGCTCTGCTGCAGATGTCCTTCGTAGAATTGGCAATTGGCAAGGATGGAAGAATACTAGGTGAATTCCTTGATCCAATCCAAGTATGTTTAAACATTTTATTCTCTGTGCACGAACACGTCTATGTTTGTGGTGAGAACCACCATTGATCTTAATGTAGCGATGATTAGCTGCATGTTTGTTTTTCCTTATTTTTTAAGAAAAATGTACTTATGTTTTTGCAGAAGTTGTAAATCATTAGTTGTTTTAAATATAGAATATGTGAATTTAAATGCATTAAGAATGAATGGTATTTTTTTATGCATTGTTGTCCACTTTGATGAAAGATCCAGTTATCTTGCCTTCTTCAAGGAATACAGTTGATCCTCCTGTCATCCAGAGGCATCTTCTCAGTGATAGTATAAACCCCTTTGACCTGTTATTGCTTTCATTATGAAAAAAGGATCTATTGTTTATTATTTGTGCAGAGTGATCCATTCTCAATCATTCTCATCTTACCGCCGATATGTTGATTCCTGATGTTGAACAGAAAGAGTTGAAGAGTTTATCAGGTCCCAAGAAATGAAGACACACGCCGGCGAAGGCCTAAGCATACAAAGTACCAAGGCCGCAATTCAAACCATAGTGCAGAAATGTTCATTGATAAATATCAGAGTTGCCGAACTTCTCAAACAAGATATGGATATCTACCTTACACATAAAGTTATTACGCCCGGAACTTTAATCATATTAATCTTATTCATTTTTTTATAGAAATTTTAAAGTAATGATTAGATATTCAAAGCTGGAAGGATATTTGAAACGGTTAATTTATAGAAGTCATGAGATTGAATTCTATGATACAATCAGCCCATTGCTTTTCTATAGCACATCTTGACTAATGCTCTCAAATGCTTATGTAGATGTGATCTTGATTAGTTTTTTGTTGTAATAGCAGCATAGACTTGAACTTATTAATGTCTTTGGTCCTAAATCAACATTGAGAAATCACAAGTTTTTCATTGATTTTAGAACTCGTTTGGTTTTATTATTTTAATTAAGATATTGATAATTCTATAATTATTGAAAAACATAAATTTACAAGTCCACCACATTATTCTACATAGCAATAGTCTAAACGAGACAAATCAATAAGCATTGAAGATATAATTAGTTGTTGAACCAATATGGATCTAACTTTAATACAACGAAGCATATTCTGCTTCTGCTGACATGTAGAAATTCTACATGAAAATTATAATAAATGTTAATAGTTGTAGTGAAGTAAATAAAACTTTTTCTTATTGTAGAAATTTTATGAAATGAGAAAAATAAAATTATTAACTAAATATTGAATAATGAAAAGTTATTGATTTTTTTTTAAAATGTGAAAAAGATTAAGGAAATTTATTAAAATAAATTGATAATTTTAAATTCTATTCTCTTTTATAAAATAATTGTCTCATTTGTAAAGTCTAAAACATATATTTAATATAAATTTTAATAGTTTTTATTTTTAATTATATTATTCATAATATCGTTGTTTAGTTTAACCATTGGATATGGATTACTGAAATAGTTTGGGCTCTTCAATTGTTTAGCGAATACAATCCGGAAAATTTTATCTCATACCCCTAAAGTTATATACCCCCATTTCACTTTTAACCAATTTACCATTTTAACCAATTTTATCCTGGTTTGTTTTTAACCAATTTATCTCAATTTTATCCTGGTTTGTTTTTAATCAATTTATCATTTCACTTTTAATCAATTTACCATTTCACACTAAATCGGATGTCTTTCACAAAGTGTTTAGTTTAAGAAAAAAAACATACCGAAAGTCTTTTCTAATGTGTTCCGGAAGATTTACTTGAAGAGTTCCGGTTTAGTTTTAAAAAATATCGTTCCAGAACACTTAACATATGTGTTCCAATTAATAGACTAATATATACCGGAACTCTTTCCTAAAGACTTCCGGTGTGTTATTTCTATGTTCCGGAACTCTTCTATGAAGTTATCCGGTTTGCATTTTTAATTCTTTATTGTGCAGGTATGGAAATTCTTCCCCAAATATGTGTAGATACTTCTGGTACTTTTTTAACTACTCAAAGATTCGATGCACGAGAAGAGGTGATCATGTGGATTAAAGAGGTTGAAATTCATAATAAAGTAATCGTTATTATCACTTGTTTAGATACTGAAACAGGCAAGAGAGAGAGAGAAGTAACAAATTAATATTTGGTTGTGATAAAGGTGAAAAATACAAGGATACTGATAGTAGAACCCAAAGTGTGGCCAAAAAATGTGAATGCCCATTTAAAATCAGGTCGATTATGGTGAAAGATGGATTTGGATGGAAGATTGATGTAAAATGTGAGGTCCATAACCATGGTTTACCTGATAGATTAGAAGGTCATTCCTTTGTTGGTAGGTTTACCGCGAATGAGAATCAACATGTCGTTGGTTTGACAAAGAGACATGTACCACCTAGACACATATTACTTTCTTTGCAAGACCGAGATCCAGAGAATGTCACTCGGATCACGCAAATATACAAGCATAAAAGTATGATAGAAAAAGAGATAAGAGGTCCTGGAAGTGAGATACAACTTTTATTTAAGCTTATTGGGGATGCATGTTATGTGTATTGGAGTAGAAAAAGAGATGACTCTGAAGTCGTGAGAGAGATATTTTGGGCCCATCCCGATTCAGTTAAGTTGTTAAATATTTTTCCTATTGTGTTAGTTATGGACAACACCTACAAGACAAACAAATATAGACAACCTTTGTTTGAAATTATTGGCATGACATCATCCGAGTTGACTTTTGCTGTCTCATTTGCCTATATGGATTCTGAGCAAACATATAATTTTTGTTGGATATTGGAGAAACTTAAAGAATTGTTTGTGAAGAAAGATTTATGTCCACAAGTTATTTTGACAGATAGAGATCTTGCTTTGATGAAAGCAATTGAAATTGTGTTTCCTAGGTCGATTAATTTGCTATGTGGATTTCATATTAACAAAAATATTGGTGCAAAATACAAGCAATATGTGGTGAATGACATGCAAAAGACGATCGACACATTATGGATGTGAGTTGTTTGGGCTAGTGATGAGGTTGAGTATGATCAACAGTTGCATCAACTTGAGCAGGCATGTGTTGGTTTTAGTGGATTTATTAACTACGTGAAAGACACATGGTTGACTCCATATAGATAGAGATTTGTTAGAGTATTGATTAATCGAGAGCTACATTTGGGTAACACGACGACTAATCGGTATGTGTTATATTTTTTACTATGTAATTTTTTTGTATCAGATGGTAATTGTGGATTTAGAGTCATTGCATTATTGCTGGATATGGTGAGGATGATTGTTCAATGGTTCGCTGAGACTTGGAGTTGGAAATAATAGACAAGGAAAAATCAAGTTTGTATGATATGTTATTTTGTAATCGGCTAGCAGAACTGAGAGAATCTTTGATGATAGAATCCTTTGTTCCACAATCACCACAAAAATGGTTGACTCTACCAGATATGAGTTATTTGATAGCGAATCACTATAATGTTGTACTTGTCTGTTTAGGCAATCCGTGCATGACTTTCTTTCCTATGACAAGTTCACATTTATCAAATGTCTCTATATATTGCATTGATTTTGTTAACCAAAATCATTGGGTTCAGGTACGTATTTTATTTTATATGACTTACTGTTGTAATTATTTTACTTAGTTCACTTTATTAAATATATGAATTAATGTTTTAATTATTTTTATAAGGTAAACATGAAAGAGGGGTTTTCGTTGCCACCAGTCACATTAGATTGGAAGAAGTTTCGTTGTCCAACAACAACGTCTTGGATGTTAGGATTTGCAGGACGTCTACAACATTGACAATTACTTACGCCTATATTATCATGAATATGTAATCAAAACATGAATATTATATTATGTCATTCAACTTTAATACATCCAGTTCTAAAAGTTAATACATAAATCAATGTAAACGAGAAATATGCAAAGCTTTAAATAAATAAGCAAACTGCGAGTCATCCTCTTTAGCATTAACTTGTCTGAGATAACGATGAATCAATGTAGAAACACAAGCCCACATAAGATCAAATGGTCCTGCTTCGTAGACAAGAACTAGCACCTCCATTGGCTCATTACGATGGGGTAAGACCAAACGAGGATGTGAAACACAATAATACCACTCCAGGTATCCATCATCTATATCAGATGGAGTGATGGCCAATATTGTCGGACGAATCACAATAACAATGCTCTGATGGTAACCAATCCACTCAATATCAATATCATTAGCCATCATACAATCATGAGGTAGGGTGGAACATACTCCCTGTATCCAAACTGATGTATACATCTGTCAGACAAGTATGGAACAACTATGTCACCCCACTTCATACACCCCTTGTACAAACATAACTCATCAAACTGATGCCATACTCTATGATCCTCGAATGGACGCCATATGATGTCGGCAGGTGTCAAATCGTCCAAAATAGGTCGCAAGTCATCCACCTTCAGGACTCCTTGCTTATAGGACCATCTCATCGCTCGAGGAAGACCAAAATTATCAGCTGGTTTTCAATTCTCTCCTCTTTTTTTAACCGTTGGAAAGTACTCGTGAATCCAACACTGTTACAATATAAAAATATAATAAACAAAATAAATTAAAGTAATATACTAAATAAAATCAATTAACATATAATAAACAAAATTAAATTAAATACCTGTAAGTATCCATCGACCTGCTTGCAACTGAACATGAAAGCATCTCCGAGATATTTGTAAAGGATAATCAATGCAGCTGCTCCCCAACTATATCCCGAACATCTCTCTAAGTTTGTAAACAGTAAAAGGTATCGTGCCTCGACAAGCGTAAATGTCTTGCGTCAAAAATTGTGTAACCCACCAATATCAACAAATACACTATAGTCGCATATACCTAGTTAGAAACAACTTTATGCGCTATGAATAAATCGTATTACCACTCTAATTTATAGTAAGAACCCCTGCAGCTATGAACATGTGCATGTGCCTCACTCTATGACACTCCTAAGTAGTGAACAACAAGTTCAACAAAAATCTCTTCAGTGACATCTTGATGGCTCCATAACACACCCCTGATGGGCAAGTGAAGCAGACAAGAGACGTCATCCAGAGTAATGCTCATCTCATCAAACGGCATGTGAAATGAAGATGTCTCTAGATCCGATCTCTCCACAAATGCGGATACCAGATTTGTGTTTATCTTCGTCAAACTGGTTCTTTGAAGTGAAGATAATGCAGACCTAGAAATCTAACTCTCCATCTGTTGTGGAATAACTTGTGAAACCCTCGATGTCAGCTTAAGTCTGTGTCCAACAATCTTCAACTCTTTCTTCGGACCTCTCTCCTGAAAATAATTAAAACACATATTGTAAAACAGAATATAAAATATTCAAATATTATTCATTATCAAATATACGTCGTTTATTTACCTCACAAAACCATAAATGTCGAGCAACATGATGCTCATACTTGACCAAAAGAGACGTATCGTACGACCCTCATGGAAAGCCAATCGGCTCTGCTGCGGATGTAGATACGTCATGTCCTAAACTACGATATGGAATTCTACGGTCGGCACCTCGTCTTCGAACGACTATAAAAAAAACGCACTGGAACATTTTTAAAAAGAGTTCCGGTGTGAAAAAATTTAAAAGGCAAAACCGGAACACTTTTAATAAGACTTCCGATGAATTACATAAAAACTAGAAGTCTTTTAAGAAAAACTCCGGTTAAAAGTTTGAAAATCGGAAGTCTTTTAAGAAGGGTTTCGGTTAAAAGTTTGAAAATCGAAAGTCTTTTAAAAATAATTCCGACTGGAGCGAACCGAAGTCTTTTAATAAGAGTTCGGTACGTTAATTGTGAATCGGGAGACTTATTCAATGAGTTTCGGTTTAGAACGACTGTTTCGGAAATTTTGAAGCGAAGGTGAAGAAAATTTCAAAAATATAGTCTATTTATATAAGGATATTTTGATCCAAAAAATTATAATGTAGGGATAGAGAGATAATCGATGGAGTATCATTCAAAGATTCTGGTCTAGTTAGGTCCAATGCAATTGAAACATTGCTGATATGGAAAGCTGACATTTCTAAGGTATTGGAGATGACTAAATGTGAAATTGATTTGCTTGAAAATGAACTCCAGTAGCATTGGGCTCCCCCCAGGCAGATACCAGTACCATTGAAAATTAGTTCTTCCAATAAACCCAATACGGAGAAAGATGCCACTATCAACTATTCATAAAAATCACTAGAGAATATTGATAGTCCTAGATCAGCAGCTTCTAAATTTGTTAAGTCTCTCTACCTTTTATTAGAAGTAATTCATATTTATTAGTTGCACTATTTTCTTAACCCCTAAGTTTGTTAGAGGGTATTTTAGTATTTTATCCTATTCTAGTAACCCTAATTTTAGCTTATAAATAGGGTGGCAATCATTGTAACTTTTATCATGTTTTGTAGCCGTCATTCTCTTAATAGAATATTTCCATTCATCATTCATTCTACCTTTGCACCAACAATTGGTATCTAGAGCTCCGGTTCGGATTCATTGGGAAACACGGGAAACACGAGTGAACATGAGGTCTTGTGTGTTTGATTTTGATTCTTAGATTCGTGTTGAATCTTGAACAAAATCTGATCAGAATTTTAATTCTGTGGGTTGGGAAACACTGTGTGAGAAATCTGAGTGTACTGCGCAAGGTAGAAAGATGAACGGAAACGGCAACATGAACACTAAACTTCCAGTATTTGACGGTAAAAACTGGAATCGTTGGATGATCCAAATGCGTGTACTGTTCGGTGCTCAAGATGTTCTAGATCTTGTCACTGATGGTTATGTTCCGGTAGCAGCAGATGCGACGGATGAACAGAAAAACGCACAGAAGGAAGTAAGGAAGAAGGATCAGAAAGCATTGCTCTTCATTCATCAATGTGTTGATGTAAATGTGTTTGAGAAGATTGCAGATTCAACGACAGCAAAGGCTGCGTGGGACACACTGGTTAGATGTTATGGTGGTGACGCATCAGTGAAGAAGGTGAAGCTTCAGTCCTTGAGAAAGCAATATGAGAATCTCAACATGAAGAATAATGAGAAAGTTTCTGAATACATCTCCAGAGTGATTCTGATCACTAATGAGATGAAAGCGCGTGGAGAAACTCTTTCTGAAGAAACAATCATGGAGAAGGTATTGAGATCCCTTACCTCTCAATTTGATTACATTGTGGTAGCAATAGAACATTCCAAAGATCTGAGCACCATGAGAATTGAAGAGCTGCAGAGCAGTCTAGAAGCGCAAGAGTTGCGTTTGACTGAGAGAACTTCTGAAAGGGAAGTAGAGCAGTAGGCTCTGAAAGCAACTTCTGATAGGAGGTATCAGAAGCAGTCAGAAGCCAGGAGAAGATCTGATGGTGGTCAGAAGTCAGAAAGCTTAACCTTTGGTAGACAAAAGAATGCTCAGAAGGGAAAAAAGAAGTATGACAAGAAGAAAATCCAATGTTACTGTTGTAAGAAGTTTGGTCACTTTGCTAGAGACTGTTGGTCAAACAAGGAGAGAAAATCAGAAGAAGCAAATATAACCAGAAGTTCTGATGATGAATCTGTGCTATTGATGGCCTCTGAATCTGATGATATGGATCTGATAGACTGGTGGTATATGGACACTGGCTGTTCAAATCATCTTACTGGAAACAAGAAATGGCTGGTTGACTTTGACTTTGAAAAGAGGACAAAGATCAGATGTGCTGATGACAAATATCTTAATGCAGAAGGTATGAGAAATGTCAGAGTGATTCTGAACAATGGGAAAACAACATTTATTCAGAACGTGTGGTATGTACCTGGCATCAGAAGCAATCTGATGAGTGTGGGACAATTAATTGAGAAAGGTTTTTCAGTTACCATGAAGGACAATCTTCTGAAGCTGTATGACTGCAATCAGAAGTTGATTATGGAGTCAGAACAGGGAAGGAATAGAACATTCAAGGTGAATGTCAGAACTGCAGACTCAGAATGTCTTAGTGCTACAAGTGCTGAGAAGGAGAGTGAGCTGTGGCACAGAAGATTTGGTCATTTGAATTTCAGAAGCTTAAAATATCTGAATTCAAAGAAGTTGGTACATGGAATTCCTGCAATTAAGAAGCCTGAAAAGTCATGCAAAGTTTGCATGGAAGGAAAACAACCACGATTGCCATTTGCGTCAGAAACTGCTCCAAGAGCAAAACATGCCTTGGGAGTTGTACATTCTGATGTGTGTGGTCCATTTCCAGTAGCATCAATTGGAGGGAATAAATACTTTGTGTTATTTGTTGATGAATTCACAAGAATGACATGGGTATCCCTTATTAAGTTTAAACACGAGGTGTTTGATGAATTCAAGAAGTTCAGAATGAAGGCTGAGAATCAGAGTGGTCAGAAGTTGAAGATTCTTAGAACTGACGGTGGAGGTGAGTATAACTCCAAAGAGTTCCAGAAGTTCTGTGAGGAGAATGGAATTGAGCATGAGGTTACTGCTCCTTATACCCCTCAACACAATGGTCTTGCTGAAAGAAGAAACCGCACTTTGCTTGATATGGTGAGAAGCATGCTAAAGGAGAAGAAGCTTCCTCAGAAGCTCTGGGGAGAAGTTGTTGCCACTGCAACATATGTACTCAACCGATGTCCTACGAAGAAGTTGAAGGAAATAGTTCCAATATAGAAGTGGACTGAAGATAAGCAAAGTGTTAGTCATCTGAAGGTGTTTGGTTCTGTTTGCTATAAACATGTTCTAGAAGCCAGAAGACAGAAGCTGGATGATAGAAGCAAAGTGATGATTCTGATAGGGTACCACAGTACAGGTGCATACAAGCTATATTGTCCAGAAACCAATAAAATTGAATTCAGCAGAGATGTGATTGTGAAGGAATCAGAATTTTGGAATTGGGATAAGTCTCAATCTGATTCTGATGTTAGAACTTCTGAAGAAAGGTCAGAGTTAAGAATTTCTGAAGTTGGAGTAAACTCTGACGTTGATTCTGATTCTGATAGTGATTCTGACTCTGGAGAAGACTCAGAAGATGAAGGTGACTCTGATGACCCAAACTCTGATGACCCAGACTCTGATGGTAATCCAGATTCTAGTGGCAATTCAGACTCTGGAAATATGCCAGACCCTGAAGATGATCAAAGCTCTAGAGGAAGTCAACCATCTGAAGCTAGAAACTCTGAAGCTCAGGACTCTGAACCCATAAGTACAGAAGAGACTCTTAAGCAGAAACTCTGGCTGAAGGCCATGAAAGAAGAACTTGATGCTATAGAGAGAAACAAGACTTGGAAGCTGACAGAACTTCCAAAAGACAAGAAAGCCATCAGCGTCAGATGGGTTTTCAAGCAGAAGTTAAAGCCAGATGGTTCAATTGGCAAACATAAAGCAAGGTTGGTAGCCAGAGGATTTCTACAGAAACCTGGGCTGGATTACTCTGAAGTGTTTGCACCTGTAGCAAGACATGAAACAATCAGAATGGTGATTGCAATAGCTGCTAACAGGAATTGGCCTCTAATGCATTTAGATGTAAAATCTGCATTTCTGAACGGTTCATTAGAAGAAGAAGTTTACGTGTCACAACCTCCTGGATTTGTGAAAAAGAATCAGGAAGGGATGGTGTACAGATTATACAAAGCTCTATATGGATTGAAACAAGCGCCCAAAGCTTGGAATCAGAAGATTGATTCATTTTTCAAGAAGCAAGGCTTTCAGAAATGTGAGATGGAGTACGGTGTCTATGTTCAGCATACTTCTGAAGGAAATATGACTCTGGTATATTTATATGTTGATGATATACTGCTGACTGGAAGTTCTGAACAGGAGATAGCCAAGTTCAAGAAAGTTCTGATGAATGAATTCGAAATGACTGATCTAGGCAAAATGACATACTTTCTAGGGATGGAGTTCAGATACTCTGAGAAAGGTATTATTTTGCATCAGCTCAAGTATGAATTAGAACTTCTGAAGAGATTTGAACTGAAGAATTGTAAGATTGTTGTCACACCTTCTGATACAAATCAGAAACTGGATTCTGACTCTGATGGAAAGGATGTGGACGCTACAACCTTCAAACAGTTGGTTGGTTCTCTGAGGTATTTGTGCAATACCAGACCTGATATTTGCTATTCAGTTGGGATGATTAGTAGGTTCATGAGTAAACCTAAGTGGTCTCATTACCAAGCTGTTGTCAGGATTCTGAGGTATATCAAGGGAACTCTGAAGTATGGAGTATTATTTCCTTCTGGAAGAAAGGATGAGTCAGAACTTCTGAGTTATTCAGATTCTGATTGGTGTGGAGACAGAGTTGACAGAAGAAGTACGTCTGGGTACTTATTCAAATTTCTGGGAGGTCCCATTTCTTGGTGTTCCAAGAAGCAACCTGTTGTGGCGTTGTCAACTTGTGAAGCTGAATACATTGCAGGTGTTGTTACTGCATGCCAAGCTGTGTGGATTCTGAATCTATTGCAGGATCTGAAGATTAAAGTAAACAAGCCTCTGAAGTTGATGATTGACAACAAGTCTGCAATCAATCTTGCCAGAAACCCAGTGTTGCATAGGAGAAGCAAGCACATTGAGACCAAGTATCATTTTCTGAGACATCAAGTTCAGAGGGGAGTGTTAGAAGTTGTACACTGCAGCACTCAGAAACAGTTGGCAGATGCTATGACGAAAGCTATCAAGACTGATCAATTTCTCAGATTAAGGGATGGAATTGGTGTTACAAGTTTTGATGGAATATGAATTAAGGGATGGTATTAGAAGTAATTCATATTTATTAGTTGCACTATTTTCTTAGCCCCTAAGTTTGTTAGAGGGTATTTTAGTATTTTATCCTATTCTAGTAACCCTAATTTTAGCTTATAAATAGGGTGGCAATCATTGTAACTTTTATCATGTTTTGTAGCCATCATTCTCTTAATAGAATATTTCCATTCATCATTCATTCTACCTTTGCACCAACACCTTTGCTGTCAAACCATGCTTGAAACGAGCAACCGCCGCAGTAGATGGAGGTGGAGCTGTTGATAACATATACCCAAATTGTTTAGAAAAGGAAACTGCAAACCACCATAAACCACCGACTACCCCATCTTTGACCTTCACCAACTTTATATAGCATAGAAGAATACAAAATACAATGCGGAAACCAAACAAAGGAACTGAAAAAAGGTGTCTAAAAATATGGAAAGGTGTTATTTAAGTTATGTATGAAATCATTTTGTTTTATTAAATATACTTTTTTTTACAAAGAAAATATGTTCTAGTTATTGTAAGATTTTATCTAAGATAATCATGTGAATATACTTGTTAGGAGTTTGTGTAAAACTTATGTAGAAGTTTGCAACTGCAAAGTTAGGAGTGACTTTCAATTCATTGAGGTTGAAAATTTCTTTTCAAATGGTATTCATTTTGGATGCAATACTATGGAATGTCAAGTACAACAACAAATCACGTTTTATTAATTTTTGTCATAATATTTTACTTAGGACCATGCTTATATTTAAATAGTTAATATTGATATTTTTCTTAATAATTTTTCTTATATTTTCAACAATTACAAAAAAAAAATATCAACCATTTTTCTTTTCATCATAAATAGGGATATATTGCTTTGGTAGTAATACTTTTTTCTTTATATTTTTTTATATATGTTTCATTCATCATATATAATATATAATACATAGACAATGTATATGTAATATAGAGACAATGTTAGAGAAGTCCGTCACAATCGGGAAGGATATTGAATGTCTTTTATCGTTATATGGCTATTCACATTTTATCCAAAAAGATGTGAGTATTGAAGAATTTTTGTATATGATTTATATAGAAGGACTTACACATATGTATCACAATCAATATTATTCTCCATGTTGTTTGGTCAAATTTGGATATTTTTAGGAAGTTCCTAGTTGTGCTAAATAATGTACTTCTCAGTCATGCCTTCGATTCATTTCTGCTGGACAGAAAAACAACAAATTTTTGGGGATACTTTATCCACCCAATGGGGTGAGAGAACATTTTGAAGATCCAAAATTTTCATTTTTATATTTTGGAGATGCATCCTTGGACGCACTTTAAATGTATACAACACTTCATAAATGAATCATTCACCCCATATTTGTCAAAAACTGATTCGGAAATGCATCTCTAGAATCACCCAGAAAAATTACGGAGATGCATATCTGGATTAGTCCTCTGAAAGCACTTTGTGCTTCACAAGTGAACCATCCATCCTAAATGCTTTCAGGGGTTACTCTAAAGATGCATATCCATAATTTTTTTCGGGATGATTTTGTAATGCAGCTCTAAAATTTGACATGACATTATAATAGTAGTTGTCGAGGTTTGACATGAATGATGTCTTTGACACGTTCAAGGGATCCATCAGAATTTAGTTGTACCCTGAATAGGCATCCATGAAGCTCAATATGCGGCAGCCTGATGACTCGTCGATGAGGCGATCAATGTTCGATAGTGAGTACAGATCTTTAGGGCAGACAATGTTCAGATCGGTGAAATCTACACACATGCGCCACCTGTTGTTAACTTTCCGTACTAGAACCACGTTAGCCAACCAGGTGAGATACTTTGTTTTTGTTATGAACTCGACGTTTGATAATTTTCTTGCCTATTCATCTATGGGATCCCTCTTTTCCTCGTCAACATTTTGCTTCCTTTGTGCCACTGGTTTGGCGAAAGGGTGGATGACGAGACAATGACTCACCACTTTGGTGTTTATTCCTGTCACGTCGAAGGGAGCAAATGCGAACAAATCAACATTCTTAATGAGTTACTCGAGTAGTTTCATTTCCTCTTATGTGGATAGAAGTGTGCCTATCTTCGTCACTTGATGGGTGTGAGGACCTATTTGGACCTGCTTTAAGTTTTCCGTGGGAGTGAGCCTCTCTCCTTCAGCTCCCCTAATTTGGGGTTCCAATACTCGAAGTTAATATTTGGATCTTCGGAAGGGGGAACATCAACAAGGGCGACTTATCTGATTGTCTCCAAACTACTCAGGTAGCACTCGCGAACCGCTTATTGATCCCCACTGGTTGTACTAACCCGTCCATTAGGGAGCAAATATTTCAAGATTAGGTACAAAGTGGATACAACCGCTCCGAAGGCGTTGATAGCCGGCTGCCCAAGGATGATATTGTATGGTGATACAACATCCATAATGAGGTAGTTGACGTCAATCACCCTGACGTCAATTCCCTCTCCACATGTGGTTTCTAGGGATATGTGGCCCATTATTAGTACTTATTCGCTTGATAAACTTATCAAAGAACCACTAAACGTTTTTACGTTATTAGGGTTGAGTTGTAGTTTCTAGAAGACGCTCCAAAAAAGGACGTCAGTAGAGCTTCTAGGATCTATAAGAACGCATTTGATGTCCCAATTCCCTTGTAGCACAGTGATGACCAGAAGGTCATCGTTGTGAGGGTTGAGTCAGAGGGCATCCTCCTTGGAGAATATTAGGGTAGAAATATGGTCTAAGTTAATTTTATCGGGAACCCACGGTGGACGTCATTGTACTGATCAAAAAGTACAGGTGTGCATGTCCCTCCTGCAAGGGCAAATGGGACTTAGAGGCCTTAGTAGGTTTATAACACAATATAATGGTTAGGGCTTGCCCACGACGGCGAGAAGTCATGTATGATGATGTTTTGAGGTGATTTATGAGACCTGCTCACGTGAGGTGATATGCTCTGTTATTGAGTGGTGATATTTGGCAGCAAGCGTATAATTACCGATGGTAGTATGTTAAGACAGTAGTGAGCATTATGCTCTTTTTAAGATTGTGTATTACTCGGGGGTATGTCCATCCTCCTTAAGATGAGATGTATTTGTAGAGGTCTTCGGAACCTACAATTTTTTCAGAAAGCGCCATCACCCACTTAGTCAATAGTTGAGAGTTGAATATCTATTTTCATGGGAGTCGTGGGTCAATTGATGACCTTGATTTTCTCTCTGCACAAGAAACGCCATATCCCACGTTTCCCACGTAAAGGCGAGGGAAGACTGTGGGACGAGGCGATACCTCTCCTTTGGATGACATCATATCGTCACCTTCTCCAAAATGGTTTAAAGACATCGCCCTAGACGAGACCTTCTTAAATATAATAATACACAAAATAAAACATAAATATTTAATATATATTTTCACCATATACATCTATTTGTAATTAAACAACATTTCTTAATTCTTTTTTATATTTTCAATGATATTTGTCTTAAAGTCAAAAAATTGTTAATACTCCGTAATAAATAGATCATCTCTTTCTTTTCCCTTTAGAATTCTAAGGGCCACACACCTGTTTAAATATTTTTTCTTTAAAAATTTTATGGTTATAATTTCGGTTTAAATATATGTAGTAGAATTTATTTAATATAATTTATGAGAAAAAAATTGATATTTTATTTATTAAGAAAATTTAAAATATTGTGTCTTTTTAAAAATATGTTTTATGAGATGATGTAAAAACAATTTTAATTATTTATTATTAAAATAAATGAGAGACAAATAAAATTAAGTACAATTTGAATTTAATTTTATCATAGAAAAATATAATTTTAGAATAAAATAATTAAATAAAATAAAGTTGATATTTTTTTCTTATAAATTATAACAAAAATGTGTATTTTTCTACTTATAGATAATTATCGAAGGAATATCTTTCATTAGTTAGTTGACTAAATTTCACATATATAAAAGGAAGATGCCAATAATAAATTATGAGATATTAAGATCTTATTTATAAGAATTTTTTTTTTTAGATTAATTAAATAACTAATATATATGATCTTATTTTGTCGAGATACATCATTTATCAAAGAATCTAATCTTTTTTATAAATAGAATTAAAAGGAATAATAAATACTATTTATGATTTTATGCATGTGCTTATTAATAAAAAGAGGATAGCGCCCTCATCTAGATGCTAGTAATAAAATAAAGATAAAAGATAATTTGTTATTATCTTTTTATATTTATTTGTAATGTGAAAAAAATAGACTTTTATATGTATAGTAATTCTAAAAGAATAGTAAAATGCTAGTAAGAAGATTCAAACCCTTTTCTTATCTTATTATTGGTGTTAAACATGGTAATTAAAATTGGATTGGATCGATTTGTTTGTTCAGATAGATTGAGAACCGAAATCCTAATTGATCTACTTAAATTTTTAAATTAAAAGTTAAACAAAAACTAGTTAAAAATAAAAAAAACTGACAACTCAGACTATTTTTAAGGTCGGTCAAATTTTACTTTTGATTTATAAAAATATTATAAGGGATTTTATTATAAATCAAAATATTGCTTAATTTATTTTACTTCTTCCTTCTCCGATCACTCTAGTAGCATTAATGTAAAACCAACTAAAATAAAAATTATTCCGTTTCTTTGTTGTTCTCTAGTGTAGAAAAACTAAAATAAAAATTATTTTAAATTAAAACAGATTCATTTGATGAATGAAAGTAGATTTTTTTATAATAACACATAATATATCGATGTAATAAAATATAGTGCAACACTTAACTAAGAAGAGAAAGTGACAAAACAATGTTGTCCACAAACAATAATAATAATAATAATAATAATAATAATAATAATAAGATTTAATTGAAATACACTGATAATATAAAAGGATTTTACACCGTCATTTAATCTTAAATATTAGATATTAAAATAAATTTAATTTTTATATTAAAAACTTATAAAATAATGTAAACAGGTGATGGTGATGAATGGACAATATAAATTTTTTTACACTGACAGTACATAATAATTAATTTCATAATAATAATAATAATAATAATAATAATAATAATAATAATTATTATTATTATTATAATAATAATAATTATTATTATAATTATAATTATAATTATTATTAGAATAATAAATAATAATAATAATAATAATAATAATAATAATAATTATTATTATTATTATTATTATTATTATTATTTATTAGAAAAAAAGTTTTGGACCTACATAACTAGCCCATTAAGGCTGTATAAAACTAAAAAAAAAAGCTATTCAGTGTATTATCAATACATTTTTATATCATTTTAAAATATAATTATGTTGAATATTATTATTCATGGATTCGGAACGACTTCAACCGATAACTAAAATTCGATTAAAACACGTAAGCTTCCAGAACTAGTTTCAGTTTATTTCAAATATTAATTTTGGATTAAACATCCATAATCTTAACAAAGCAAATTATTCAAATTCCACTGTTGGTCTCCAATACATGTTACTTTCAATTACTACCCTTTTATATTTGGCTTGACATGTAAATTATTTATTTATTAACATTTTTTAATTAAATTAATTATGTATTTTAATTAATATATATTTTAAAAAAATTATTAATATAAATTTTAAAACATAATTAATTAATTATATAGATTTAAGATTCAATTTTTTCTAACTTCTTTATAGTTGGTTTGAACATAATAATGAAGATGGTTTAAGCGTGATGAAGATGATAAATATCTATTGTATTAGAAATGAGATATGGTATAATTCTACATTATTTTTGTTAGACTTGCATTTCGTATTTTATAGCTTATTCAAACCAATCATATTGATTACTCGTGGATTGAAGAAAAATTAGAAGCAACTGAGTCTTAAGTCCATATAATTATTTTTTTAAATTTGTATTAATAAATTTTTTAAAATATATATTAATTAAAGTTGAAGAAGATTATAAAAATTCAACATCAGTTAATTAATCTAAATGTTATTAAACTTAAGGGGACAAGAATAATTGATTTTGTAATAGGATGATCAATAATTTAAAACGTCATATATATATATATATATATATATATATATATATATATATATATATATATATATATATATATATATATATATATATATATATATATATATATATATATATATATATATATATACCAAAAATAAATTTAAGCTTTATTTTTATTTATTAATGTGGACTTTATTTTGTTGATTTCAACTGCATTTAAGAGCATGTGTGCTACTTCAGATTTTTTATATGTGTACTAGGGGTGGACAACGGGCCGGGTTGGACGGGTTCGGGCCCAAAAGTGTCGTCCAACCCAAATTGCGGTTGACATAAGTAGACCCATTTTCGTCCAATTCTAACCTCGGTTTTTACGATTTGGATTCAAACGGGTTGCGGGTTGTTGCGGACGGTTTATTCGGTTGATGATTATTATTATTTTTATAATGACTTTTCATATGATTTGAACATAAGCTCATGTTAGAACTTCTTAAATCTTAAATAAATTAAAAATTGATAAAACAACATTTTAGTGAAGAGTGTCAACAACACTGAGAATGAAATCAATAAAACTTTTATTAATGAAATCAATAAAATCTTTATAAAAACAGAGAATAAATCTTTCCTATGGAATATGCAGAGGCAAGAGACTGAGAAAATGAAACACAATCAAAAAATTAAAAAAAATTGTTAGAATCCAAATTGAAAAACCTAAAAATCAAACTCAAAATCTCCAAATCTCCAAATATGTTAAATTCTAACCTTGCAAACAACAACGAGATTGAAGTATCAACATATAGAAGATGAAAGATTGAAAGGTTAGTTTGATAAATGTAGATTTTGTGAGAGTGGGTGATAAAGAGAGATTGAGTGAGTAAAAATACATATGGTGTGATGGTGGTGATTGTTCATTATGGACTTGATATGCAAGATCTGGGATGGAAGTTGGCGGTGTAGGTGGAGAGTGTTGAATGAAGATTAGGGAAGGTTAAGATTTATGATTTCCAAAGTAGAAGTGTGTGAAATAGAGAGAGATGGGTGTGAGAATTATGTGAACGAGTTAAGTTTAAAAACCATAAAAAGCAACATTGTTTTTAACGGTTTCTGCGGGTGGGTTAGGATACCCGCGGACACACTTTCCTTATCCGGTCCCGCCCATTTCCACCCAGTCTAAACTGGTGGATTGACCCGCAAAACCGTGGCCCGTTTATAACCGCCAAATTCCATTTTTTTTGTCCGGTTTTGGGTGGGTTGAACTAGACCACGGGTTTTTGTCCAACCCTAATATGTACAATGACATTACCTAAGGTTTATATTATTTTATTATATTATTTAAGTGAAGTTATTTAAAATATTTTTTATACTCATTAGAAATAATTAGATAATGCATATGAGAGATATCCAGTATCCAAGAGAAAGATGATAAGGATCAATTTGATTATTTTATTTACTAAAAGATATATTGAATGATAAATAATATATTTATTTTTTAATTGATAAATTTTGATTATAGATTATAAATTATCGTATATAATCCTGTCTTAAAGTTTTAAAGATAAAAATATAAGTTTAAAAGACAAACATTTTATTGATTTTCTACGAAGAAAATGATAGGGAATAAAAAAATATCGAATTTGAAATAAAGAAAAAAATTCCGTGAATCTAATTAAGGGATCAAATTTGTAGTTTAATCTTTTATTAAGGTTAGAAGTGTAATTTAATCTTTAAAATTAAAGGATCAAAACTGTAATTTAATCAGAATCTGACAGTAATTATATATATATATATATATATATATATATATTTATATATTTATTTATTTATTTATTTATTTATATATATATAAATATATATATATATATATATATATATATATATATATATATATATATATATATATATATATATATATATATATATATAATATTAAACAATGTTATTTATAAAATATTTATTTAAATAAAACAATTTCTTATTTTATTTATATGTCTAATGTTATTTTTTTAAATCCAAATTTAAATACTGAATCATTTGTTCAAAAGATAATAAAGGCTCAACTTATCATAATTTAAGAGGATTTCTTAATACACTATATATATTTCTTAAGCATCACGCGAAAACACTAAAATCATCCTAGTTTTTAAAGATTTATCTCCGGATACATCCTAATACACACATTTCATTATTTTTGAGTCACATTTCAATTCTATAAATAAATTTATTCCAAAAATACATCTCCAAAAAGTTTTCAAAAATAAATTTCCAAAATCTAAAAAAAACAGAAAAATACAATCACATATATGGTAGTTGTCATGATCCAACAAGGAAAAATGATATATCTTGATAAAAGACATGACAAACTATGAAATTAGTGTTTGATGTATATTGTTGATAAATCACAAGGTCTTAAGGGCATATTTTAACCGTATTAAACTTATGGCATACATTGTAAGTGTAGTGGAACAAAATAAGGTGCATAAAATTTCATATTTAAGTAGTCTGAAAACAACTAATAGGAAAAGTTTTGTTTATCTACACATTATCTTAAGGTAGTATGTCCAGAAATCTTTTATCTAAAAATTATTTACTACTATAATTCATTAAAGAATATCAGGTCCCTAACACTTGTGTTTTTTTCTCAGTACTCCTTATTGGATTATGACAAGCACTCCTTGTTCGATCATATTTGTGATTGTACTTTTTTATTTTTTTAAGTTTCGGAAATACATTTTCGAAAACTTTTCGGAGATGCATTTCTAAAACAAATTTATTTATAAAATTGGGGTGTAACTAAAAAACAAATAAAATATGTGTATTGAGGTGCATCTGAAGATGTATCTCTGAAAAATTTAGAGGCATTTTAGTATTTTTGCGTGGTTCCTTAAAAACATATAGGGTATATTAAGAAATCCTCTAGTTTAATTTTTTATGGTCCAAGCCCATTTATAATTCATAATCCTAATCTCAAATTGACAAATGAAAGGAGAAAGAGAAATCAAGAAAACTAGTAGTCACTTATATTTTTTTTCTCCCATCCTGCACTTCACTTCTTCATTTGTGCCTCTCCATGATGTTAATTTCATCTATTTGTAAATCTACATGGTTTCTTCTTTTTCTTATTTTTCTAAAGAAATCATATCTTCTTACTTCTATCTTATTATTTTACTTTTATAATATTAATAATAGAGAAGGTGATAGAAAAAGTAAGATATTCATTTTTTTTTATATTCCTGTTGTTAAAGAATGGTAATAAAACACATAGTGTGGTCCACCATGTAAAACAAGTTGAACCTCTGGTTTGTCATTTGGTTTTCTGATCAATTTCTGATTCTTTGAAATGACGGTTGTTTAGACATTGATAAGCCAGACACATGATTGTTTTCGATAAAACTGCTTCAACCAACCAATATGATAAGGTTTTTATTACCATGGTGAGTATTGGATTATATTTTGAAGATTGTTACTCCATCTGTCTCATAAAGAGTGTCTTATTTGACCAATACGCATTTCTTAATAAAATGATCAGATGTGTTGATTTTGATGATAAAATTAATATCATTTACTAAAATACTCTTATTAATTACAGTTAATAGAATAATTGAATAAAGTGAAAGTTAAAAATAGGGGTATAGTAGTGAAAAAATAGTAATAAACGATGCATTTGAACGGTAAATGGACAACTTTTTTTAGATAGAGAAAAAGTGCAAATGAGTAACTTTTTATGAAACATGGGGAGTAAATTGGAAATATATATAGTAATGTCAGTGTATATATATATATATATATATATATATATATATATATATATCTTTATGTCATTTGGTAGTGTATCCAATTTAAAAGTTATGTGTGTATGTGTGTACGTGTGTGTGCTTGTGTGTGTGTGTGAACATGTTCGCGTGTGCATGTAAGTGAGTGTGTGTGTGCATGTGCATATGGGTTTGCGTGTGTGTGTATGTGTGTGTGTGTGTGTGTGGAGGGGTGAGTGTGTGTGTGTACGTGTACGTGCATATGTGTCTGTATATGTATGTGTGTGTGTGGGGCGTGCATGAACGTGTGCTTGTGTATGTGTGTGCGCGTGTATGTGTGAGTGTGTGTATGTGTATGTGTGTGTGTGCATGCGTGTGTATGTGCGTGTGTGTGTGCATGTCTGTGTGCGTGTATATGAGCACGCATGTGTGTGTGTGTGTGCATGCGCATGTTGTAACACCCTAAAATCCCGCACATAATTTATCGTGTAAATTAAATATAAAATAAAACCATGTAGGGTGTCACACCTTCATAACACACATGACCTGCTCCGTAACACGGGTTTCAACAGTAAATTTCAATACACACATTTTTAATAAGGATGTTTACACGATACTCCACTTATCTGAATCATACCTGAGATGTTTACACGACATTCATCTCATATGATCGGTATTACATATTCACATAATAAGACATTCATAACTTGTCACTGCATGCTCACTTCCATTTTAAAGTATCATCGCAGTGGATTATCATCACAATTATCGAACATAATGCAAGTAATAACATCTAGTCTCAACTTCAATTGTAATAAAAAAATAAGAGAGTTGTAATCAATCAACTCAACATCTTAAGAATTATAAACAAAAAAATTAGTCTTATGACTTCAACATAATCAGACATAAGGAATAAAATAAGCGTTTAACCCAACCCGGTGTTACATGATCAGAGCAAGGTACCACTAGTAAAATCGACAAAATAAAGAAGTAATCCAAGAGCTACCTTCCACTTACTTCAGCAATACTACTCTTGAGTATCTGCACGATGCCCATGTAAAAGAAACATTCAAACAGAAGGGATGATAATTCATTTCAATAGTAATGATATAGAATGAAGAATATGGTCCAACATTTACACAATTATACACAACAATATATCACATTCTTACATCCAAGTCATAATCATCATCATATACAACAACGTCTCAATTATCATCAACATCATACAAAACCATATCTCAATTATCATTAACATCATATGCAACAACAGCTCATCCAACAACACATCAACAATAGCCAATACAAATGCAACACTTATGCAATATACTCAACACCGACTTGACATGCATGTGGTACCAAATATGAACACTCAGGTTCATCTCACTCCATGATCCCCGCCATAGGATTGATTCCCTCTTGGAACCGGAGCACAACAAAATCGCTACCATCACCATAGGTAACGCTTCACTAATCCCCCATAATAGGAATTAGCTACCCGCACTCGATCCATCACAATGGGATCAAGGCTCGCCAAACTCGTTACCATCAACATAGGTAACTCTTCACTAATCCCTCATAATAATAATTAGCTACTCGCACCCGATCCATCATCATAGAATCGAGGCTCACCAAAATTGGACCGAAGCCCATACACCAAGATGCATGGCTCTCAAATAACATGCATTAACACAACAAAGTTCACCTAAAGGATCCCCCCACACATCTCACCATTTATGCATCACATCATTCATCATGCCACAACCAATTCATGTTACCACGTGAATAATATCAACAAATAGAAGCAACTCGTCAACATCTTAACATCATTTACATAACAACATAATTATCACACCACGATATTACAACAATGCAACGATTCACCAACCAAACATATAAACCAATATATTTATTAGCATACTAGGCATGCCAATATTATTAAAACATCTCAACAATCACTACCATGTTATAGGTATGAGCATTAGATTTCTAACGCTTCAAACGACATCAAAATCAGACTTATGGAATAAAAGTTATGACCAAAGTCGCCAGGATATGTCAACAATTCATTAACCGAACGTATGAACAAAACTTCACTAATACAGTAGGCATATGAATAATACTCAATCAATTCACTTATCACTGTCACATTATATCTCTTAGAGTTATATTTCTAATGTTTCAAACCCCGACCCAAAATGATTCACGAGTTGAAAGTTATGATCAAAACCGTGCACGAAGGCGTTACTAAAAAGTTATTGTTTTCTAAAATTTCCAACACAATTTTCATCTTCTTCAACCCCAAAAACGTCCATGAAATAATCACTAAAATTATTTTATCCCTGAAACAAAGTTATAGCCCTCTATTTTAGATATCTAACACTTTAAACGACACTCTATTTGGACTTACAGATCAAAAGTTATGGCCAAAACGATTTTGACTGAAAAACACAAACAAAAGCTCCCGTGCTGAGCGCGGTCGTGACGGACAAAATGCATAATTTTCTGCGTTTTTCATCGTTGGAGGCCTTCCAGACCTCCGATTTTGATTTCGTAAAAAGCCAAACGCTCCAAAAATTACAACTCATGCAATACTCTAATTATTTAAAGTTAATTTACAATTTTAACACAATTAAATCATTTAATCATAATTTTAAGATTATGCCTAAAACCTTCGAAATTGAAACAATGGTGGATATATGTTCAATCATAAAAACAGAAAAATACACGCACATAATGAACACGAAATTCATCATATAACAACCATCATAGCATCCAAATTCAAAATTATGAATCAAAACACTCAATTCTAAGGAGGTTAAAGGTTCCTCCATTCTACCCTTCTATCATACTCATTACTATTGGAACTTGAATTCCTTGCAAAAATTATGAATTAAAACTTTCCCTTGATCACCTTTCCTATTGCCTATTTACTCTTTTTTCTTAAATGTCACGTACTGTGAAAATCTCCTTAAACCTAGGTTTCTCTTAACTTTTTATTTTTAGGATAAACTTTTCCAAATCACCAACTTTACCCAAACTTAATTATCTCATATTCCTTCCTCCCATTAACTTTCTCAATTTCTCATATTTGGCCCAATTATTTTATCTTCACTAATTAATATAATAAAAATAAATAAAACATTATTTTTAATTATCAAAACAATTCTAAATTATTCTACTTACTTCTATCATCCATCTATACCCCTAACTTAAGGATACATACTCCGCCAACACCCAGCCATAAAATAAATTATAAAAATATATAATTCAAACAATTCAAATATAATAAATTTTATAATTAAAAAATGGGGTGTTATACATGTGTCTGTGCATGCGTGCGTCTGTGCGTGTGCTTGTGCACGTGTGAGTGTGTGTGTGTGTGTGTGTATGTGTGTGTCTGTGAGAGAGAGTATATGTGTCTCTGTGTATGTATGTGTGTGTACGTGAGTGTGTGCGTGTGCGTGTACGTATGTGTGTATGTGTGCATATGTGTGTGTATGTGTCTATACGTGCGTGTGAGTGTGTGCATGCGTGTACGCGTGCGTGTGAGCCTGTGCTTGTGCGTGTGCGTGTGTGATCTTATACGCGTGTACGTGTGTGTATGCGTGTGTGCATGTGTATGAATGTGTGTGTGTATGTATATGCATATATGTGTGTGTGTATTCGTGTGTGTGCGGGGGTCGCATGTGTGCGTGCGTGTATGTATGTATACATGTGCGTATGTGAGCGTATACGTGTGTGTGTGTGTGTTTGCATGTATAAGTGTGTGTGTGTGTGTGAGAGAGAGAGTATGTACGCGAGTGTCTGTGTGTGCATGCATGTGTGTGTGCATTTGTATGCGTGCTCGTGTGCATATGTGCGTATAAGTATGTGTACGTGTGTATGCATGAGTGTGTATGTGCGTGTGTGTGCATGTCAACGAGTGCGCGCGTACATGTGCATGTGTGTGTGTGCGTGTGCTTGTATGTGTGTGTGTGTGTGTGTGAGAGCGTGTGCGTGTGTGTGCGTATGCATGTGTGTGTATGTGTGTGTGTGTATGTATATGTGTGTGTGCGTGTGTGTGTATGCATATGTGTATGTATGTGTGAGAGTGTGCTTGTGAGTGTGCGTGTGTGAACTTGTGCGTATGTGTGTGTGTGTATATGTGTGAATATGTGTATGTGTGAGTGTGTGTACGTGCGTGTGTGAGTGTGTGTGTGTGTATGCATACGTGCGCGCGTGTCTTTGTATGTGTGTGCATGCATGTGTATGTGTGTGTGCGCATATGCGTGTACATGCGTGTGTCGTAGTGTGTGTGTGTGTGTGCAGGTACGCACGTGTGTGTGTGTGTGTGCATGTGTGTGTGTGTGCGTGTGTGTGTATATCCGTGTGCGTGTGTAAACGTGTGTGTGCGTGTACGTGTGTGTATACATGTATGTGTCGTAGTGTGTGTGTGTGTGTGTAGGTACGCACGTGTGTGTGTGCATGTGTGTGTGTGTGTGCGTGTGTGTGTATATCCGTGTGCGTGTACGTGTGTGTATACATGTATGTGTGCGTATACGCGTGCGTGTGTGTGTGCATGCGCGCGCGTGTGTGTGTGTGTGTGTGCAGGTACGCACGTGTGTGTGTGTCTGTGTGTGCGTGTGTGTGTGTGTGAGCGTGTGCATGTGTATATCCGTGTGCGTGTGTAAACGTGTGTGTGCGTGTACGTGTGTGTATACATGTGTGTGTGTATACGCGTGCATGCGTGTGTGTGTGTGTATGTGTGTGTGCGTGTGTGCATGTGTGTGTGTATGTGTGAGCGTGTTCTTGTGTGTTTGTGTGAGCTTGTGCATGTGTGTGTGTGTGTGTGTGCATGTGTGTGTATGTATATGTATGTGTAAGTGAGTGTACGTGCGCGTGTGAGCGTGTGCGCGTGCATGCATATGCGCGCATGTGTGTGTGTATGTGTGTGTGTGCATGTGCGTGTGTGTGTGTGTATGTGTGAGCGTGTGCGTGTGTGTGTGTGTATGTGTGAGCGTGTGCGTGTGTATATGTGTGTGCGTGTGTGAATGTGTGTGTTTGTATGTGTGTGTGTGTATGTGTGTGTGTGTGTGTTGAGAATGTAGCAAATGTGAGTATTGTGGATAATAGTCATATATTGGTTGGAAATATGGAGTTAAGTATTTATAAGTGAGAGAATTCACCCACCTATCACCTTAAGGTTTTAGGTGAATATATGGTGTATACTCATAAAGGTGTTACTCTAAAAGAAGAAGCCCCACAATGTTCAATGCTCCCTAGTGAAAAACTCCCCCAACATATGGTATCATGAGCCTTTGTTTTGAGAAAGGGATCATCTTACTTTTATCGAAAGTTAACGGCGTCACAAGGTATTGAGTAAAAAATATTTCGTTGAAGAGTGTCAACGGCCCCACAAGGGTGGTGAGTAAGAAACGTTTTGTTGAAGAGTGTCAACGGTCCCACAAGGGTGGTGAGTAAGAAACGTTTCGTTGAAGAGTGTCAACAGGCCCACAAGGGTGGTGAGTAAAAATGTTTCGTGTGGTACACAAGTTTGTGGAAGTAAGAGGAACTTCCACTTGATGGGGAACATTGTAGACTCACACTTGAGGGAGGGTGTTGAGAATGTAGCAAATGTGAGTAATGTAAGTATTTCATTTTTATCTCTTGATGATATGAATCTTCATGATTCAAATAAATCTAGATTTGATTTTTTTTTCTTCGGTAAAGAAGTTAGACCTGACATGAAATATACAAATTTTTGTTTTGCACTTAAAAACTATTTTTTTACTTTTTTTTCTTTCTTTTTAGACTGATGAACACAACCGCTTAAACCAACCCGCTAAACCGCGAACCGCGAACCGCAAACCTATTACCCATATGATCCGAATCTAGTTTTTGGACGGAATTGGCCATAAATTCTTACCCGCGATTTAAGCCAATTGAAGTTTTTGGATCCAAATCCGCCCGAACCGTGTCCACCACCCCTAGGTCTGATGACTAACCTATACCTGAGAGAGAATATGTTAAGGATGACAAAGTGATCAAGATGATGGTGTTTGAGTTGACTTCTCATACATAAGTACATTTTTTAGATTGATTTTATGCGTGTAAAGTTTTAATTTCGTGTGTAATATTATTTGCATATATTATCTTCCAATGGTAAATGTGAGTGTGCATTATAGCATCAATTATTTAGAATCTTCTTATAGATATTATTGCAACCTAGGATATAAAAAATTATAAGTTAGCAACCTAGGATATAAAAAATTATAAGTTAGCCGTATGTTGGAGTTCAAAGCTGATGGCAAGGTTTTTAGTCTAAGTAAATAACTAGCGATATTTAAAAAGTTTCTTGGTCTTTTTTTTAAATAAGTAGATGTGTTTCTTTTGGAACTCAATATATATATATATATATATTATATATATATATATATATATATATATATATATATATATATATATATATATATATATATATATATATATATATATATATATATATATATATATATATATATATATATATATATATATATATGTTTGCGATTTGGTTTGGATCAGTTTTTAGTTAAAAATTCATCCGATTCAAATATAAATTTATTTGCGGTCTAGTTCGATTTTGAATAATTAATTAGAAACCTCTGATTCAATCTAATTTAATATTAGCAGTTTAATTTGGATCAATTTTTACATATCTAAAATATAAATTATATATTTTTAAGATTTTAAAAATGATAATAGATAATAGATTTGATATAATATATAATATATAATATATAATATATTAAAAATTAATATTACAAAATAAGAATGATAGATTATAAATGAAAAAAATTAAACAATAAAAATAAATATAATAAATTAAACTAATAAATAGTATTAAAAAAATAAGTATCATCAAATAATAAATTATACTTACATATTATAGTAAAAATAAGAATAAAAATATATACACGCGGTTCGGTTCTGTTTAGATCGGTTTTGAAAAGTCAATCCGAAATCCGATCAGAACAGAGCAATTTTTACAAAATAACATCCAAACACATCTAATAATATTCGAATTTTTGCGGTTTTTTAATTTTTTATATCGGTTTACGGTTTTTATTTGAATCGGTTTCGATATATATATATATATATATATATATATATATATATATATATATATAATATATATATATATATATATATATATATATATATATATAGGTTTTAAGGCCCGACCCTGCTGGACACATGCCCATGCTCTGGCTCAAATTTTTTGACTTCTTTTTTACGGTTCTATTTTCATATCGGTTTACGGTTTTTATTTGAATCGGTTTCGATATATATATATATATATATATATATATATATATATATATATATATATATATATATATATATATATATATATATAGGTTTTAAGGCCCGACCCTGCTGGACACATGCCCATGCTCTGGCTCAAATTTTTTGACTTCTTTTTTACGGTTCTATTTTCATAGTTTCAAGTTAATTTTTCGACACAATTTCGAGTCAGTTCTCGTTTTGCAGTTTCGGTATTCATTGTAAATACTTGCATACAATATTATGAAGCCAAGTTGATGAATGTTTACCTATTTAAAATGCAGAAAAATACAACTTTTAGTCTTGCCTGCAAGGTGTTCGATAGAATGCTTTAACCAATTTCTCGCCTCTTTTTGTTTCAATTCTTTCATTTCATGATGTTGAATTGTTCTGGTTGATGATTGTTGTTGTTGCAGGTGATGGTTTATGAGTCTGTATCAAATTGTTGTCGTTTTCACCATTTTGCAACTTGCACACTAAGTGTTCGGTAAATTGCCTCAACCAAGTTTCTTTTCCTTTTTCGTTTCTGTTTCTTACGAATTATGGTGTTGAATTGTTGTTATTGATTGTTTCACTTTATGTTAAATGAGGTTTAATTTATTCTATGCACCTAAACAATGTTAACAAGGGCGGTTTTACATGAGGTTCAATTTATGTTCAATTTATTAAGTCTAACAAAATGTACTTTCATTATGTTAATGCTTCAGAAGATAATGCTTTTACTAATGACATGTCTTCTTCTGTTCTTTTATGTGTTTGTAATGGCCATATCACTTGGCGATGCAACAAAAATTCAAGGCAACGAGGCAATTGCTATGTTGAAGTGGAAAGCAAGCTTTGACAACCAAAACAATACTTTGCTCTCTTCATGGACTGGTAGTAATCCTTGTGGCTGGGAAGGAATTGAATGTGATGATGAGTATAAATTCATCAACATGGTAAATTTCACCAATATAAACTAAAAGGTACGCTTCATAGTCTCAATTTCTCATCACTTCCAAAACTCTATAGTTTAGTTTTAAGAAACAACTTATTCTATGGTAGTATTCCCAATAGCATTGGTAATCTGTCCACTCTCATATATGTGGGAATCATCATCTCGCTGGGATTATTCCATCTGAGATAGGTAGACTGAGAAATCTGAAAGTACTTGATTTCCATAACTGTAATTTCACAAGGACTATACCAATATCAATAGGAATGTTGGCGAATATATCAATTCTCAACTTATATGATAATCAATTTTTTGGCCACATTCCTTTTACTTTTGGAAATTTAACGAAATTAAGTGAACTAACTCTTTTCTCAAATGCTCTCACTGGAAAAATTCCATATTCTATAAATAACTTAGTCAATTTGAATATTCTTGATCTTTCACAAAATAAATTTTATGGATCGATTCCTTCCACTATCAGAAATTTAACGAGAGTAAATATTTTATATCTACTCTCAAATGATTTCACGGGACAAATTCCATCTTCAATAAGTAACTTGGTCAATATGTATTCCATTTTGCTTCATGAAAATGAACTCTCTCTACCAATTCCTTCCACTATTGGAAATTTAACAAAACTAAGTGCAATATATTTTTCCTTAAATGCTCTTATCGGACAAATCTCACATTCCACAGGTAACATAATCAATTTATATTTTATTTCTTTCACAAAATAAATTCTCTGAGGCAGTTCCGTCTACTATGAAAAATTGTACAAAACTCACTTATGAGTTTTTTTTATTGATGACTATTTATATATTATATACAATGTGAATTTGCAGTCTTTAAATTTTGACCCAGACATCATAATATTTTGGCTCTATCAATATATATATATATATATATATATATATATATATATATATATATATATATATATATATATATATATATATTATATATATATATATATATATATATATATATATTTAGGGTGGAAATGATAATTCTAATGATATATTGAAAGTGTGACAAAGATACGAGAATTTATCGTTGTTGAATTACAATTGAGTTTTTAAATGATATTAAATGATATGGTATGCCTAATCATAAATTGAATTTTAAAGTAGGTGTTCCAATAATGTTACTTAGAATCATAAATTAAATGATATGGTATGCCTAATCATATAATTTATGCCTAATCATAAATTAAAAATCAAATCAAACCAAAGATTGAATCACTAAAATATTTAGATTAAAGTTTTGTTGATTTAACCAATTAAATTTATGGTCGAACCGTTTATTAAATTAATTAATAATATGAAACTAAATTTTAATAAATATGTCACACAGAATCATATTTTCACAATTTAATAAAATAAATATTTTAAAAATCTATTACAAACTCAATACAACAACATCAATAATACATATAATACCACAACATAATTTTACACTTAATTTCAATCATCATTTAAGAATAATTTGTAATTCAAACCAAAATTAAAATAATATAACTTAATAACTAAAATAAATTTAAATAATTAAGAATACCTAAACTAAATAATATACAATTACAAAAATAAATAATACAACATATTTAATTGAATAACAATAAGAAAATTCGAGTTGAACAACGACAAATAAGGAATTTATTTTTATAATTGAGGAATGTTTTAAATTTTGAAATTGATATATTAAAAATTAAAAAAATATTGATTTGATGCATTTTTTGATTTGGGCAGTGACGACTTCTCGACAAGTGTACCGATAATGTCGCAGTAATAAATAAGATCGAATTCACAAGGACTACTATTTAACAAGACAAAATAATGCAATGCATAGAAAATAGTAAATTGAGGGGGGTTTCAAGTTTGAAATGTGAAAATAAAATAAAGTGTTCAAATATAATTACGAAAGCATCCAGGTTGTGTATAAAATCCTTCATTTCTCTATTCTTGATGTTCGATGCATTACATAAATGATATTGACACTATAATTTCACAGCAAATTAACAAAATTGCTATAACCAATTCCTTGTGATATAAATCACTAATCGCTACTCGTAGTTTTCTATCCCGAGTCCACTAGCGTAAGCATGGTTAGACAATGCAACAAGTTGTTTATTCACTAGCCACTACTCGGGGTCTCCTATCCCTATTCAACCAGCGTAAGCACAACAATTGCCCTGAGTCCAATACATAAACTAATGGTCAGTATTCCCTATGTGTCCAAAATCAAATTAAAAGAGTATCTCACATAAAAAGAATTACGAACAAGAAGCGATTGAATATAATTATAGGTAAAATACTCATGCAATATCAAATCAAACACATGTCCCAATAATATCGAAACAAGTTCATCAAACACAACCTAACATATAGATATTTAGTTACTAATAATTCAAAATACAATACCAAAAACAATTAAGAAGAATTGCATATGAGATCCCTTGAAGAATTGGCCTCCAATGACTTCAAATGCTCTCAAAAATCATTTATGGTTCTTTAAAACTTGTACTTGTTGTGCCAAATTTTGCCACCCTTGAAAAAGTGTCAAAATCCCCTTTAAAAAGCTTTGAGAATGGATCAGAATGCGTAAAAAAAACCTAGAAAAAGGGATCATCACGCGCATGATTATGAGTGCAATTTTTCGTTAGATGTATTTTGTATGATGTAAAAACTAGAATACTTTAGCGTTTATGTATATTGGACGGTATCCTCTAAATCTTAATGTGCATCTTAAGATTAGGAGGCATAAAAACATTTTGAAACAAGTTAGAAAATGTTCTTTGCATGAAAAATAAGTTTTTATATGAAAAACAAGTATACAGGTCGATACATATGTGTTATAAGTCAACACATGGAAGAAAATGTTTCCTATGTGTCGACACATACTATTTTTAGGTTGGCACATGTACCTCATTTTTAACGCTTGTAGCTTGTGTTTGATGTTCCGCCTCCATAGGTCGACACATGACATATACAAGTTGGCACATACATCGAACAGGTCAACACATGACTTACATAGGTCGGCACATGTGTTAAAAATCTTGAAAATTTGCATTCCTTTTCAAATCTTTTGCATTCCTTTTGCCTCCAAATATGCATGCATATAAATACTTCATACATGCATCATTTTTAGTAAGGTTCTAGAGTAAACCTACATGAAACTTGAATTTAAAAGTGTTTTCATCATCTTCAACCTCATTCTATGCATACACACAAACAAATTACACATAATTATTCTTTGTTTGGGTTCCATCTAGAATCGGTTGACAACGTCCAATTTAGGTTGATTGAATTGTAAATTGGATTGAGATCTTCGAGGGTTTCAAATAAGAAAACCGAGTTGGGGTTTTACTTTAAGATCAATTATGGATTTCAAGGTTTTGGACAAGGTTACACAATTTGGATCCGATCGAGTGAAGGCTTTGAAGAACGGAAGGTTCTTGCAAAGGAGTAGCGTGGGACGATGGATCATAGTGGTAAATCTTGGGTTAGAACAATTCACAATTTGGATTCAATCAAGTGAAAACTTTGAAGAACAAGGGGTTTCTTACAAATAAGTAGCATGAGGCGGTGAATTAAATTGGCATTGTTGAGTTACTTGATAAAGCTTTGATCAAGGAATGAGAAATTGTCATAATCAACATCAAACTTAGGGTTATAGGGTTGGATTGCTACATTTCTCTTGTATACTACTTTTGTGAAGTAAGGTTAATTTCATTATCTCAATTCGAGTTCGAATTGAGGGCAGACGTACCTATAACGAGATGGATTGGGGAACTGCCTAAACAAATCCTTATGTACTCTCTCTCCCTCTCTCTCTCTTTTATTTTTCACTCGCAAATTGTTGAATTCTTCGATTATGCAATCAATACGTTTAAATAGTTTTTTTATAAACCTTTTGAAAGAGGTTTTGTTGAGTAGATCACGGTCCTTTAGATTGTAATTGGATTTGAAGATCAACAAAACAATATATAATTCTAAACGAAATCAATTGCACACAAGATGTTCAATAATTTAACTCTATAGGTTTTTTTTTGTGTTTTTTATCATTGAGAATAGTCTATACTCTTACCATTGCATTCAATTGGTTGTGGTTGATAGTTTTTTGATTGATTTGTTGTAATTATCACCATCTTGGTTACAATTACGCATATATGAGATTTTTGATAGTGATTCAGTTAGACGATTTAATTCGGTTTACTTTCGCTCGCCATAAGTTTTTCAAAACTGTTTTTGTTCAAAGTTTTTAACTAGTGATCTATTCACCCCCTTTAGATCAAAGCCTATCATTTAACAAGTGGTATCACGAGCTCCGATTAATTTCGTGCTTCAATATTCACTTATTAGAAGATGAGTACCAAACCTAAGGGAGCGTATAGTAGAGCCCCCATTTTTACCAGTAGAAATTATGGCTATTAGAAAGCTTGTATACGTATACATATCAACTCGGTTGATAAAGGTGTTTGGGACGTCATCACCAATGGTTCTTATCAAATTACAATGACCAATGATGAAGGTGTTAGTGTAAGACCTAGAGACCAATACTTTTGGTACTTGTATCGAATTATTTATTAATAATAAAAAGCTTTTTCTTTATTATGTTTGTTTAATAAAGTCCCTAGAATAGTTAGTCCGTTTAATGTATCAAGTGTGACTTAATCATGAGATCTCATTAAACATAAGGACATTATTCTTAAACATAGGTATCATGGATAAGGATAAGGAGTTATCAAGTCTTAAACATAGGTATGAATATTAAGAGTAATATTTATACTAGATTGACCCACTATGAGAATACTATATAGAATTTTATGTAAAGTGTCATAAGTTATTCTCATGGTGATAGTGGTGTATACCACCCTTCGACCTGAAACTACTATGGACCCTAGATGTAGAGTCGAGTTCCTTATCGCTGATCGAACATTGTCTGTAACTTGATGATCATAAAGACAGTTGATGGGTACTCCACGAAGCATGCTGAGGGTCATGAGTGACCAAGATGGAATTTGCACATCCTGCATAACAGGATAAATGTCTACGGGGCCAATATTGAACTGGACAAGGATGGCACGGTCTATGCCTTGTGTTCAATATAAACATAGGGGCAAAAGGGTAATTATATACATAAGTATTATCACAAAAGGATTTGTCAGATCACATGACATTTATGTATCTTGGGTAGCAGTGATGTGTTGCTAGATACCACTCACTATTTATTATGTTAAATACGTGATTTAATATAATTGCTAATACCTACAGGGTCACACACAAAAGGACGGATTGATGAGAGATAGAGTAACTAAGGAACACCGTAAGGTACGGTGCACTTAAGTGAATTGTAGAACATCATAAGGTACAGTGTACTTAAGTAGAATACGAAATATGGTAAGGTACCACGCGCTTAAGTGATTTTGACATATCATAAGATATGGGCCACATACACTTAAGTGGACTTTTTAGCTTGCAGCCCACACAAGTGGTTCTATAAATAGAACCCTTGTGCAGAAGCATTTGTGCAGTTGAAATTTCATTTCTCTCTCTCTCTCTCTCTCTCTCTCTCTCAAAGCCTTCATTCGTATTAGCTAGCACTGAGATTGAAGGAATCTGTTCGTGTGGACTGAGTAGAGGCGTTGTCACTCTTCAACATTCGTGATCCCTCCTTAGATCTGCATCAAAGGTTTCAATCGCCACAAGAGGTAACGATTCTATCACTGATCATGCCCATTCGTAAGTGTCATACGGTGAACTGACTTTTTGTGTTTTGCTTTTAATCGCAATGTCGCGGATAGCAAGAGTCGCCACCGACTTTTCTTTTATCCAATAAGGAAAGGCGGAAAAGAACAGGAAAGACCTTAATTAGATTTTGGGTTCGGGAGGTACATTATACAAAGGGAAGGTGTTAGCACCCTTTGTATCCATGGTTATCCATGGGCTCTTAATTGCTTGATCACTTATGTTATTTTTCTTGTCTAAAAAAGTGCTGGTGAACGGCTTAGAAAATGTTTTGAAAAGAGAGTTTAACTTTGTAATGATTCTCGTATGAATGTATACAAAGTATTTATCTCGTTTAATTTTGAAAGCGGTTTTAGAAAAATATAACTTGGTAATGATTCTAGTATGAATGTATACCAAGTGGTGATTTTCTAATAGATGTTTTGTAAAGTGTGAGGTGTGAAAAGTAGTTTAAGTTGTGAGCAAGCATTTAGGAGTTATACCTACCCAAGGTCTTTATGGGCATTTCCTATCCTTATGATGGTAAAACTGTCCTTACTATTGAGAAGTAAGTAGTTTTATCCTTTGGATGTAAAAGGGTCATCGTAGGGTCATCGATTGGTCATTGAAGGCAACATTTGTAAGGATACCTTAGCATTCGAAGGGACGATCATCATTTAACCGTAGGCTACACCGAAGGGTCATCGCGGGACAAAATCATATATTCGAAGGCAACATCCGAGGGACTATGATTTATTTTATAGGGACATGATGATTTAATCGAAGGGTCTTTGCTAAGTGTATCCCTACGTTTGCGGGACATGACCGTAATGCCGTAATACAGTAAGGCAACGAAGAGAGGTCCAAGATCACATATTCCAAGGCAATATTTTGTAATCGATTAAGTAGTTGTAGTCCATTAGGTAATTAGGTCCATGTTAAAGTCAATTACATAATTAAGATGAATCTCCACATTAAAATCAATTAAATAATTAGGATGAATTTTCCCAAGGGTATCCCACAAATAAAGTGGAATACCTAGCAAGCTACCTTTTCCGAGAGTATGTGAACCCTTACAACATTCAGCAAACAGGTCAGAATACCAAATCAGGGTGCAATCGAAGATTACACCGCTAAAGAAACACAGCAGTATGAATGTCAGGCAAAACAACGCATGATTAACAGAGAATAGATCAGATAAGCATAGGACATAACAACCAAAATATTAGCGACTGTCACGTTCGCCTCTGCCTCGCCTAGCGAAGGCCTAGCGAATACTCGTTACATGCTCGCTTAGCGATGTGCTAGCGAGCGGCTGCGGGTTTTGAATTTCAGAACAGTATGATCTCAGCATGCTGCACGCCCCATGGCATTCAATTACAGAAATAACATGGTCAAACATTCAGGATATTCAGGCATACTGGAATTCACATGCAAAGTCTAATTACATATCCAAAAATTCAATCATGATGCATTATGTATTTAGAGATTACAAATTGGAAGCATAAAACAGTAGTGATGCGCAAACCTGTTTGCAATTGGATTGTAACACTGGATTGGCAGATCACTTTTGGTATCGGGTGGAGTTGGGCGGAGGTAACCTTGGTGCCGTTGAATTGCTTTCAGGGTTTCCTTTAGGGTTGCTCTGAATCCTCTTGGTTGACCTCCAAGGTTTGATTGCCAGGGTTCCGATTCGTCTCCCCTTTTCGTTCTGTTTTCGTCCTCCCTTGTTCTGACTGAAGTTGGGGTATTTATAATACTCTTTTTGTGACCTAATGGGCTTAGAATGAAGCCCAAAAATTCTGATGTATCGCAAGCTTCGCTAGGCGAGCGTTGTAGCGAAAGGTTCGCTAGGCGAAGGATTTGCTCGCCTAGCGAGCAGGCCATTTGTGACCTAATGGGCTCAGAATGAAGCCCAATAATTCTGGTATTCGCAAGATTCGCTAGGCGAAGGAGTTGCTCGCCTAGCGAGCGAGCTAGTTTGGGCCTTTTTCTGGATTGAGCCTGTTGTGAGCTGGGCTTTTGTTCCTTTAAGGTCGGTGCCTTGCAGAATAAGTTGGAGTGCTTCGAGAAATGTTTTGCAAGATTAATGGGCAAATTTTGGGGTATGACAGTAAGGATCACTAAAGGAGAAAATTTTAATTTCTGTTGCGTTTTGGATCGCTATTCTCCTTCAGTCATCACCAATGGTTCTTATCAAATTACAATGACCAATGGTGAAGGTGTTGTCGTGCCAAAACCAGAAAATCAACAGAATGAGAAAGATAAGAAATTGTGGTCACATGATTGGAAGACACAAAATATTCTCATATCCGCACTTGGTGTTGATAAATATTATCAATTTTTATTGAGAAACCACCAAAGCTATGTGGGACGCATTAGAAGTTTGCCATGAGGGAACTAATGAAGTCAGATAAGCTAAGATCCCAAGCCAAACGTTGAGGTTATCAAGGTTCTGACTGTAGACTCTGAAGATTCTGGAGATACCGAAGATCTCAAGCTAGACTGCTGACGCTATTAAGGTTCTGACCAAAGATTCTGAAGTTTCTGAATCCAGCTTTATGTTTCTTCATTTCATGCTTCATCAACTTTCATCATAAGCCAATGAACTTGAAGATAATATTAAATAGGTACTTGATCAAATAGTACATAGTACAAATAAATATTCTTTCCACTACCTAATTTTGTAGGCAAGGACTGTACTATATATCACACCTATCACTGAATTTGTGGGCGAAGGACAGTATGCAGTATCACCCCTTTCACCATCCAATAGTGGACAACCACTCTAATTGGTTTCCCCATTTTTCCCTTCAACGATCTTCTTCTTATGCTATATAAGTGGGACTTGGAGACTTGAAAAATTATACATATATAGAAGAATACTGAAACATTGCAAAACTTGACAAAGTTTATTTTTGAAAAGCTATCATTTTTCTATACAGTTTTTCTTTAAGTATTTGGTTATCATTTGTGTAAAAACTGCTTGTATAGAAGCAACTTGTAACATAAAAAATATCATTCAAACTGTTTGTTTGATTTCTTAAGGAGACTACGTGTCACACCCCAAATTTTCTCCCTATATTTCATAATCATTTTCATCATAGACATCATTCATGCATAGCTAACCTCAAGATCAAGATATGCCTGGTTTGTTTCATATGTGAATTAGGGTTTCCCTCAAAGAGCTCAAAGGATTAATCATTTAAAGTTTTGGATTGGTCATCAATAAATGAAGTTCTCATACACTCAATAGATCTCTCTCCATCAATAAATAAGGGTATTATGGCCTAATCATAAGTGCATCAAGCTTCACTTTCATCTGGCTCACTAATTAGGGTTTCTCAACAACATTCAATTTCATCTGAGAATTTTGATCAAGACATGATATCAAGACTTGGGACATGGATCAACACACTAAAGTACATCTTAAAGCCCATCTGTGATGTTCAATTGGCTCAAGAGTTTGAATCCATTGAAGATCAAGAAATTCAAATTCATCTAATACACAACCACTGCACTACAAAGTCAAACCTTTAACTTTTGAGATTTATGATCAAATATGAACTTCTCAAGTTAAATTTCATGAGTATATGCTTAATTGATGAATTTGATCAAGAAAAATCAAGATAAATGAGGTTACTTGCAAAAAGGACAATCTTGAAAACATTGAAAATTTCAGTAAGTACCCAAATTTCATGTTCAAGTGCACTACTTTCTCAAGCCATAACTTCTAATCCGAGCAGCCATTTTCTTTTCTACAAAGCTAAAATGAAATCTATTTTTCCATACTTCAACTTTGTACTAGAGGGTTGATTCCATAAAAGTGCAAGAATTTTGAGTTATGAGGACATAAAGTTGGTGTCTCAAGTTGAAACACTTAGAAAGTTTTCAAGTCAGCTTTGATCCCTAAAAAGTGATAAACTTTACAGCCAGTTTTCATCATGATCCACTTTGATTCAGAAAAAACTCAAAATATAAAAGTTGTAGAGCATATTTGGGGCTTTTTAAAAAGTACAAGTACATTTTTTCCCATGCATGAGCTGTGAGTTTCGAAAATGGAAAGTTGGGGTTCCAAACTTGAATTTCAAGTCATGTTCATGATGAATTTTTGGAGGAAAACCATTTCAGATGTGAAAATCTCTTGATTGCAGGTCCTCTTGTGTATAAATCTCTCCATAATCAGATGTTTATAAGAATCCTAAGTGCATTACACAAGGAGTTGAGGTTTTGTCCATTACATTATACCATTTATGGGTGGATTTGCAAAAGGTCACAATACTACTTTGATAAAGCAAGCTTTATGCCAACAACTCACTCTTTCACCCTTGAAACTTGTCCCTAAAGATCACAAAAAATCTTAAGAGATCAGAAGCAATCTTGTAGAGGCTAGGGAAATATGACAAACTCCTTGAAACTCAACTATTCATGCAAACTTCTCATTCATTCTCAACCAAAACCATAACTTCACAACTTTTGTTTCTAATCAGTTCCAATCCTCACTCTTTTCCTATAAATGGAGGGATCCCTTAAGCCTCAAAACACACAACAATAACTCCTTAACACTTCATCAAATTCCAATTCCATTAGAATTTGCAAAAACACACTATTTTTGCAAGTTCTCTAACCAAACTTATTCTCCACATGTATCTTCCAAACAAACACCACAAATCATCTCTAGACATCATTTAAAGCTTGTTTAATTACTTGAACAAGTTTTGTAGCATCTATTTTATCATTCACCATTTCACTTCTTCACTTTGCAAGAACATTTGTGTGAGATAATACAAGTTGTTTCTGGTCATTCTCATTGTTCAAACACTATCCTCAAGGACCAACAAGACTGGTAGAATCTCTCTCTTATCTCAGTAGTAGCTAAGAAGAAGCATTGGACTTTCTCCAATAGGTAGGTGCACTTACACTTGAAAACTCTTGTTCATGCATCATTCTTGAATATTTATTGAAGTAAAAATATAGTACATAGTGTGTTTGTTGTATGTTTGCTACTGTATGCATTATACCATGCTCATGCATTGAGATTTTATTGTTTGGAAATTAAAAGTGCAATTCTAGTTTTTGCCTTGGCACGCTTTGTACATTGATTTTTAGGATGAGATAATGATACCATTAGATTCCTTGCGAAAAATAAAGCAATTTAGGTTCTTACAATTTTTAATTTCATGGAAAATTGAGAGAGTTATGGTTGTTTCAAGTTTTGAGAAAAAATGAAAAGAAACATGAAAGAACACAAAGAAGAAGATGATGAGTTGGTGCCATTTTCCAATTTCTTAAACCCTTTTATTATGTATATTAGTGTTTGCGTTTTGTCTACTGGATGTATCACCGCTGCAATGGTTAGAGTGTGTGTGTGTGTTAAGACTTTGTGTGTGCAAGAGGTCTGGGGTTTGAATCCTGCTTGTTAGATGCCCATTTTTATTCATTGTTTTTTTTGCCTATTTATTTTTGTTATTTTTCATAACTTCAAATGCTCATAACTTGATGATCCCTAAGCCTTTTTGACCCACTCTTTTTGCTATGTGTTCATAATTTTGTTTATTTTATGATGGTATAAAGAAATTCTAGAATTTATTTATTTTTCACATACTTATACTTGTCTAAAGTTGGTACCTTTTTAGGATTGTTTTAGGATTTCAAATTACCTTCTTTGGTTGATACTTTAATTTTTCTTGATCACCATGACTTGTATGAATGTTGTGAATCATATATGAACTTTTTTTTTAGGTTTTAAATATGTGCTTCTTGGTTTTTACCTAATTTTGACTTACTTTAGTGTATGTTTACATGTTTATGTGCTTTGAACTTTTGTTAATATGCCATGAAATTTTGTGTGCTTATTTTCCCATTGGTCCATGATTCACATGTCATTATTTCATGTCTTGTTGGAACTTTGTGTGCATGTGTTCTCTTGTGTTTGTCTTTGTTTATGTGTTTACAAATGCTTTAAACTTGTAGTAACATGTCTTTGTATGAGATGTATGCTTACATGTTCAAAAATTTTATATGATGTTGAACATTTGTTTGTGATCATATTGAACCTTAACATGCATGTATTTAATACCTTAAATTGTTTTCATGATCAAGTTGATGTTATGTCTAAACCATGTTTTACTTCATGCATACACATGTTCATTCATACTTATTATGACATCCATATACATGTTCATGAATTGTTATGTCATTCATCTTTGTTTCTTCATGATGATATATCCATGTCATTCATATTCATGTAACTTTATACATCTTTGATTGATGTTGTTGTACCTTTGTTCATGTTCACATGTTGTACATATTGTATACCTACCATGCTTGATATTATTATAATCATGCTTTCATATATTTGTTGATGTCATGCTTGAATATCTTCTTTATCATATGTTTGTTCTTGTTGATGTCATGTATGAACATCTTCTTCATTTGATTATCTTTGTGGATGTCATGTTTGAACATCTTCTTCATCCTTATTTGTTCTTGTTGATGTCATGTATGAACATCTTCTTCATTTGATTATCTTTGTGGATGTCATGTTTGAACATCTTCTTCATCCTTGTTTGTTCTTGTTGATGTCATGCTTGAACATCTTATTTACCATTTGTTTATCTTTGTTGATGTCATGCTTGAACATCTTTCTTTATCATGTGCTTATATTTGTTGATGTCATGCTTGAACATATTCTTCATCTTGCTTATATTTTGTTTATATTTTTGCCTAAACCCAAGGGAAATACCTCTTTATTGACTTAATGTCATAGGTAGTTTAGCAATCCCTAGTTTCCCTTTGACCTTGTTAGAGTCATTCTCACTTTCAACTTAGACTCAAGTAAGAGTTACTTGGTAACTCTTGTAAGTATGTTTGTTATAAACACTTACTTCCCCCTTTGGAGCCTTGATCACTACCAAGTGTTCTTTCACCCTTAGTTAGGTGAACTACAGTTGCTCTGATTCCATCCTTATAAGGATACGTAGGCACATGACCGCGAAGTTTTGGCGAGCAAACTTAATAAAACCTTTAGGTCTTTCCCAACAAAACATTTCCAAATAATAACATAACACAAATACTTTCAAAAGGTTCCTATAGGATACTATAGATACTGAGGATGCTAATACCTTCCCTTAGTATAACCAACCCCTGAATTTTAGATCTCTTCGCATTGTTTTTACATTGCACAATTAGGGTTTTATTCGATCTTTTCCCTTTCCCTTAGATAAATTAAAGTTCGGTGGTGAACATTTAATGTTTTGTGATTCAAGTTGATACAATAGCTTGATATCTGATTCTCACCGCGACATAAATGGAGACTTCAGTGGGGAGACATTGAAAGAGGGTTAAGCCTATTTTGATTATATTTGTATTGTTATTATTAGTTGTTTTCATTATTTGTTTGGACCTTTGTTTTGGGTGATCCATTGTGTGGTGAGGTAAGTCCTAACCCAGACTTGAGTGTACATAAATAAGATATGATATGGTATAGTCAAGAAGGCTTATAGGGAGTTTAATCCCGAAGAAGCTGACTTGAGAATCCACCACTCTTGTGGAGGTTCCCTTTACAATTAGTATTGTTGATCAATAAATTGTGAAAACATATACTATATTGATTCGGGTAACCTGAGAAGCTGAGGACCTTAGTAACCCCATTTACCCCACTTGGTCTTTAGGATGTAGTGCGATGACTATGAAGGTGTAAATCTGAAATAGTTGATACGCGATACTACACTCAAATTAGATTCTCTTGAGAATATTATTAACTCCCGAGTAATTGGCATGTTGATAATATCTGAAAGATGGGTCAATGATTTTTGGGAACCTTTGTAGAACTCGTTGTACAGGTACAAAATAAACCCATAGTACATTTGGGATGGTTAGACCCATGGCCTCATGCTCGCAACATCGAACCTTTGAACCCTATTTGTGTGTGACCCTTGTTCGTGTGTTTGTGCATTCATGCATCCATGCATCATAAACATCGTTTTTTTAACAATGTTTTCAAGGAACTTAGGAACTTTTGTTGCAAACATTAGGTTTATCATGGATTTTGGAAGGAAAAAGACTCAAAAGTACACTTTCAAGAGTTCTAAGTTAGAAGACCTAAGAAGATTGGGATATTTGGTTGTTGACACAGAGGCTTTCAACAAAAGATATGGACATTTGCTCTCTCTTTTGAAGATCAACATGGCAGATGGACTTCTTTCTACTTTGATTCAGTTTTATGATCCCGTGTATCACTATTTCACTTTCCCCGACTATCAGCTTATGCCAACACTTGAAGAATACTCTCATCTGATTGGTGTTCCTATTTCTAGTCAAGCTCCATTTTCTGGTATGGAGGAAGATCCCAAAGATCAAGACATTGCAAAGGCTACTCACTTGAAAATGTCAGAGATCAGGGATCACATGACCACAAAAGGAAAAATGCTTGGTTTGACAACTAAGTTTCTAATGAACAAAGCTCAGTATTTTGCTAGAATGAGGAGTGTGGATGCTTTTGAGGCTGTTTTTTCTCTACTTATCTATGGATTGTTCCTCTTTCCTAGTTTTGGTGACTTTGTTGCCATGGATGCCATCAAGATCTTCTTAATAGGAAATCCAGTTCCTACTTTGCTTGCTGATGCCTATCATTTTGTTCATATGAGGAATTCTTACAGCGGAGGAATGATTACATGTTGTATGCCTATGTTGTACAAGTGGTTATTTCTCACTTGCCTAGGTCTCATGCTTTTTGGGATCTTAAGGATGGTATTTTGTGGTCACAGAAGATTATGTCGCTCACACATTCAGATATTGTTTGGTATAGTCGTGACTATGATGGAGTTAGTATCATTGATAGTTGTGGAGGATTTTCTAATGTACCTCTCCTTGGTACAAAAGAAGGCATCAGTTACAACCCAATCCTAGCTCGACGTCAACTCGATTATCCAATGAGAGATAAACCAAAGAATATTCACTTGGAGAGTTTGTTCTTTAAGGAATGTGAAAATTGAAAAGCGCTCAAAGAGAAGATTGTGCACACTTGGCGCCATGTTCATAAGCTAGAAAAGAAAGTCTTAGGGAAGACAAATTGTGTCTCCTTAGAACCTTATCTTAAATGGGTGAAAGATAAGGCCATCAACTTGAAAATTCCTTATCCTCGCCAAGAGCCTTTGCCTTTAGTTGACAAAGAACCTACCTATATCTTCATGGCTGATGCAGAGAAGTTGAAGATTGCTTTGACCAAAGCGCATTGAGAAAGGGACGCTTGGAAGAACAAGTATCAAATCATCAACAATGAGGATGAAGAACTTCAAAGGCAATTGAAAATGAAGAATGAAGAAGAGCTCTCCAACAAGAAGAGGAAGGTGCAAGAGGATTTATTTTCCTATGGTGTTCAGTCAAATACTCCTTGGAAGTTGATCGTAGACAAGCTTGTGCTCGAGAAGGATGAGATGGAAGAACAAATTAAGAAGCTCAACTTGAGGCTACTAGGGGAATCTCCTTAGGACTTTACTTAGCTTTTATTTAGCTTTGTTTAGAACTTTTGAAAGTGTACTCAAATTTTGTAACTCCCTTTGATTAATGAAATGAGTTTCTTTTGGTCATTTGCCTTTTGATGTTTGCAATTATCTCTTAAGTTCCTTGAAACTTTTAAAATTTTGCATTTTTATTGCATTCATGCACATGTCATCACACTTGCATTTTTTTTATCAAAATAAAAACTCATTTCCGTCATTCCTTCTCCAATAGTTTCCATACTGAGACCCTCACACCAATACAACACCAGAGCTCAAGACCGACGTAGAATGGCCGAGCAAGAGCAAGATATGGAAAGAGTCAATGAAGAGCTTACAGATCTACATGGGAATATAGGTCAAATCATGGAGATGTTGCAAGTAATACGTGCAAAGATGGATACTCAACCCACAATTGTTTCTGAGATCGTCAATCCGGTGATTAATCCTCAGCCAATAGTTACTACTCCAGCAACTTGGCCTCCCTTTGGTCTTCCTTATGGTTTTGTTCCTCCTCCTCAAGGACAGTCCACTCAACACACAGTTCTATTAACTACTGAAGTTAATCAAGTGATTCTTACTTTTGCACCCACTGCCATGCACACTCGAGTTCAACCGTACTTCGATGATCATCAACAAGTGTATGGTATACCTGATATGTTTGAAGAAGGTGATGAAAGACATGAAAATCTGAGAGAAAATGTTGAAACCATTGAGAAAAGGCTGAGAGCAATGGAAGGTGATCAGATCTTTGGTGTTGTTGCCAGAGAAATGTGCCTTGTATCTGGATTGGTGATCCCCGCAAAATTCAAGACACCCAACTTTAATCAATATGAAGGAGCTACTTGTCCCAAAAGTCATCTCATCATGTATTATAGAAAGATGGAAGCTCACGTGGACAATGATAAACTCATGATCCACTATTTCCAAGACAGTTTGAAAGGTGCCTCTTCTAAATGGTACTTGACCCTTGATCAGACTCGCATTCGTTGTTTCCAAGATTTTTCTGATGCTTTCATCAAACAATACAAGTACAACATGGATCTAGCTCCCGATAGAAGGCAATTGTTGAGCATGTCCCAAAAGGATTCTGAATCCTTTAAAGAATATGCACAAAGGTGGAGAGAGACTGCATCTCAAGTGGAACCTCCATTAACTGAAAAAAAAATTGGCAGATTGGTTCATCGACACAGTGCGACCATAATTTTTTGAAAGGATGGTGGGAAGCGTGACTGCAAGTTTTTCTGACTTGGTGGCCGTGGGTATCAAAGTGGATCTTGGCTTAAAAAATGGCAAGATGATTATTTCAGCTAGTAATTGTAACAATAACAACAATACCAAGAAATTCTCTAGCAGTTTCCTTAAGAAAAAGGAAGGAGAAACAAATGCAGTGATGGGTAGTAGAAGAAAGAATCAGTCTTGGAAAAAACAACAATCTTTTGCTCAACAATAATATGTTTAACAACCGCAATTTGCTCAACATCCGTATGTAACAGTTACTACACCAACTTTCAATCAACAAGTCCTAGTGTATCAGTTGACCCAAGCAGTTCCGATCTTTCAAACAACACCCAACGTTCCAACTTATCAACAAGCGCCCAACACTCCAGCTTATCAACAAAGGACTTCAGCTCCACGCCTAAATGCTCCATTTCAAAATAGAATACAACGTGGAAAACCTCGGATTCCTCAGATTCCTATGTCTTACACTGAATTATATCCGTCATTGTTGAAGAAAGGATTAGTTGTTCCAAGACCTTTGGGACCTCCACCAGATCCTCTCCCACCATATTACAATCCCAATTCACATTGTCTGTTCCATGAAGGTGCCCCAGGGAATGATTTGGAAGGCTGGTATGCCTTGAAACATATTCTGAGGGAATTGATTGAGAAAAAGATTCTTTCATTTGGGGATACCAGTCCAAATGTCAAAAACAATCCTTTGCTCGCTCATGGGTCTATAAATGATATTGATGATGAGCCTGATGAAAGTCTAATTCTTGATGCAACCAAAATCAAGACTCCACTCAGAGATTTTCATGCAAAGTTAGTGGAGGCAGGTTTATTGAAAAATTGCCATAAGAGTTGTGAAGAATGTACTATTGGTCATAAAGGGTGTGAAATGGTCCAAAAGGATATTCAAGAATTGATTAACCAAGGTGTGTTGCAAGTAAGCAGTCGTATGAAAAAGAATGAGGTAGCAGTGATTGAACCCATCTTCAATCTACCTGAGTTAAGTACTACAACACCAATCTTCAACATTCCAGAGCCAATATTCAACATTCTAGATTCTACTTTTGCTCAGCCAATTTTCAACATTCCAGAATCAGTTGAACCAATCTTCAACATGCCTAATCCAGTGGTTGTCCAAAGGCCTAGCTCTTTTCCTTTTGGGAATACTAAAGCAGTTCCTTGGAAGTATGATACATCTGTGGTTAACCAAAGGTCTGAGAAAGTAGGTCAAAAAGAGGTCTAAATATTGCAAGCACTGATTTAGCAATGGGAAGTAGAATGACTCGCAATGGTCGCATTTATACCCCTCATTTCAAATTGGCTCCGCCAATTCCACCGAAAGAAACCACCACTACTGTTAGCGACAAAGGCAAAGAGGTGATCACAATTGATGAAGACGCTGAATTTCTGAGGATTATCAAGAAGAGTGATTACAAGATTATTGATCAGTTGCATCAAAGTCCTTCAAAGATATCCATTTTGTCTCTTCTCATGAGTTCTCCAACTCATAGGAGTGCTTTGCAAAAATTGTTAACTCAGGCTCATGTCACTCACGACATTACTATTGATCAATTTGATGGGGTCATTGCCAACATTATAGCATGCAACCATCTTAGCTTCAGTAGAGAATATTTGACGAAGGATGGCCAAGACCATAATTGTGCTTTGCACATATCTATGAAATGCCAAGAAGATGCCCTAGCAAGAGTCCTTGTGGAGTTCCTCTTTTAATGTTTTACCTAAGAGGACGCTCACTAAGTTGGCATATCAAGGGACTGAGATGAGGCCAAGCGCATTAACTGTCAAGGCATTTGATGGATCGAGGAGGACCGTCATAGGGGAGGTGGAGCTGCCAATATTAATTGGTCCACGTGTGTTTGAAATTACTTTTCAGGTTATGGACATCAACCCAAATTATAGTTGTTTGCTTGGAAGGCCATGGATTCATGCCGCTGGGGCCGTGACTTCAACCTTGTACCAAAAAATGAAATTTGTTATTGATGATAAGCTGGTGATTGTGTCAGGTGAGGAAGATCTTATGGTAAGCCACCTCTCTTCGTTCAGTTACATTGAGGCTGATGAGGATGCTTTGGAAACTTCTTTCCAAGCTCTTGAAATAGCCAACATTGTCCTTATGGAAGTCGAAGAACCAAAGGGTAAGGGTATTCCATCTTATGCATCATGGAAGAAAGCAAGATCAACCATTGAGGAAGGAAGTCCCGAAGGTTAGGGAGATGTTATTGATGTCAAACTAAAGTCGGACCGTTTTGGGTTGGGTTACAAACCAACCAATGTCAAGAAGGAAGCATCAACCTCCATCGAAGGACGTCCGAAGACTATCCAAGAAGTGTTTGTCAGCACTGGATATCAAGTCAATGCTATTGATGAATATCTTGAAGATGAAGATTTGAGCAACCTGGTGTACCAATCTGATGTGGCTTTGAATAATTGGAAGGCGATTGAAATCCCAGAGATGTTTCCTTTGTCAAAGTAATTTGTTGTTTTTCTTTAGTGTTTTCAAAATTCCATAGTTATGCCCAAAGCTATTGAACTATTTTGTAGGGCCACCTTTGCATTTTCAAGATTATATCAATAAAGGTGTTTTGTTAAATTCCTGTTTGTTCATTTACTTCTTTTTCTCTTTCACTTTTAAAGAAAAATGGAAATCTTTGAAAACCATTAAAATAAAAATCATTTTCCTCTTGCATTCCTCTTTTTTTTACTTTTAATAAAAATAAATGATTTAAACATGCAGAATAAAAGAAAACCATGTTGAATCCAATGACTCTACTTTCACTCTTAACTTTGATTCACCAATCTACCAAGCTGAAGAAGAGGGTGAGGAAAATTGTGATGTTCCCGACGAACTGGCAAGATTGGTTGAGTACGAGTACACAAATATCCAACCACATCAAGAGCAGGTAGAGACAATCAACCTTGGCACCGAGGACAAAGAAAGAGGTCAAGATTGGTACAACACTTGGGGAAAACATCAAAGAAAGATTGGTCAAGCTTTTACAAGAATATGTGGATGTGTTTGCATGGTCGTATCAAGATATGCTCGGTTTAGACACAGACATTGTTGTTCACAAATTACCACTCTGACCAGATTATCACCAATAAAACAAAAACTCCGAAGAACAAGACCAGACATGGCTTTGAAGATTTGAGAAGTGGTCAAAAGATAGTTTGATGCTGGCTTCCTTGCAGTTGCAAAGTACCCTCAATGGGTAGCTAACATTGTGCCAGTGCCTAAAAAGGATGGCAAGGTCAGAATGTGCGTGGACTATAGGGATTTGAATAAAGCTAGTCCGAAGGACGATTTCCCTCTCCCACATATTGACACCTTGGTTGATAACATTGCTAGGTTTGCTGTTTTCTCCTTCATGGATGGGTTTTCAGGCTATAATCAGATCAAGATGGATCCCGGTGACATGGAAAAGACCACCTTCATCACACCATGGGGAACTTACTGCTACAAGGTTATGCCTTTTGGTCTCAAGAACGCAGGGGCAACCTATCAAAGGGCGATGGTCACCCTCTTTCATGACATGATGCATAAGGAGATTGAGGTCTATGTGGACAATATGATTGCCAAATCACAGAGTGAGGAGGATCATTTGGACCATTTATTGAAACTATTTGAGTGCCTCAAAAAATTTAGATTGCGTCTGAATCCAGCTAAGTGTACATTTGGGGTCCGATCGGGGAAGTTACTTGGTTTCATTGTTAGTCAACGAGGAATTAAAGTAGATCCAGATAAGGTCAGAGTGATACAAGAAATGTCGGCTCCACAAACTGAAAAGCAAGTTAGAGGTTTTCTTGGAAGATTGAACTACATTTCCAGGTTTATTTCCAACACGACTGCTACATGTGAGCCTATATTCAAATTACTCTGAAAGGATCAAGCAATTGAATGGAATTCTGATTGTCAGCAAGCTTTTGAGAAGATTAAAGGTTATCTGCAAGAACCTCCTATCTTGATTCCACCCATTCCAGGGAAGCCCCTCTTCATGTATTTGACTGTGCTCGAAGGATCCATGGGTTGCGTACTAGGTCAACATGATAAAATTGGAAAGAAAGATCATGCCATTTACTACTTGAGCAAGAAGTTTACTGATTGTGAAAGCAGATATTCACTCTTAGAAAAAACTTGTTGTGCTTTAGCATGGGCTGCCAGACATCTTAGGTAGTATATGATTTGTCACACTACTTTGTTGATCTCCAAAATGGATCCAATAAAGTATATCTTTGATAAGCCTGCTTTGACCGGAAGACTTGCCCGTTGGCACATGTTGTTATCTCAATAGGACATCCCGTACATAACCCAGAAATCTATCAAAGGAAGTGTTTTGTCTGACTACCTCGCTAATCATCCTGTTGAAGACTATGATGTAAGAACAAAAATTGTTCTACATCAGATTCCATGATTTTGATGATAACAAAGGATGAAACCAAAAATGGCACCCTAACGAAAAGTTTCTAAGTGTGCAGGGTTCTAAGGAAAGAAGGAAGAATTGATCAGATACATAATCATATCAGATACAAATTATCAAAAGACCAGAAGCATCTGAAGTAGAAACACGTTCAAGAAAGTCTAACTCTGAGCAAAACAGCAAAATATCAGAAGCATCTGAACAAGAAGTACGCTCTAGAAGTTCTGATTCTGAACAACGGTATGTCAAACTTCAGAAGCTCTTGGCGCTATCTGAAGAAATCATCAGAACTCAAGAGATCAACATCAGAAGCTAGATAGCAGATTCCAAGATCTCCAGAAACATGAAGACTCTGATTATGGAATTGCTAAATAAGGAAGAGTAACGTTAACTTCAAATAAAGTTATGGAAATGGATTTCCTAAATACAGGAAGAGACGTTAACTCCAAAAATACAAATGATAAGGAACTATTTGTGGTAAGTAGTCATTCAAGAAGAGAAAGTTCCTTTGACAACAAGCAACATAAGATATGGCACTAATTATTATTCAAGAGTTATTATCTGCCATGATTTTTCAACGGATCCTTCTCTTCTATATAAAGGACTGCAAATCAACATTCAGTACAAGATATACAACAAGATTTTATTGAAACATCAACACACAAAAATACTGTTTATTCTCTCAATCTTCACGAAGCTTTTGCTTAGTACGTGAAATACTTTGTTCTTTTTGTTGTAATATTTGCTTATCTTAGAAGCACTCTAGATTACATAAGCTTTCATCTATTGTTCTATTTTCCTCAAGTGACTCTGTGTAGTCTGTAGACTTGAGAGGACTAAGAGATCTTTCTCTTAGACGTTGTTTGTAAACAATCTTTCAAGATTAGTGGATTAAGTCCTTGTTGAAGGCGAAATCACCTTGGCCGGGTGGACTGGAGTAGCTTTGTGTTATAAGCGAACCAGTATAAAATCCTTGTGTGATTTTCATTTTGAAAAAGCGCTTATTTTCCAAACAATTCAAACCCCCCCTTTCTTGTTTTTATCACCTTCAATTGGTATCAGAGCCTGGTTCTGTTATTGATTTTCTAATCAAACACTTAACAGTGTAGAGAGATCCAGAACGAGAAAAACTATGGCCCACACAAATGAAAAGGATAGTTACAATGCTAAGCCTCCTGTCTTTGATGGAGAAAAATTCGATTACTGGAAAGATAGAATCGAAAGTTTCTTTCTAGGTTATGATGCTGATCTCTGGGACATTGTCATAGATGGATACAAACCTCCTGTCACAGAGGATGAAGCTGAAGTTCCCAAAAGTAAAATGTCAGATGATCAGAAGCGAGTTTTCAAGAATCATCACAAGGCCAGAACCATACTCCTCAATGCTATATCTTACAACGAGTATGAAAAGATCACCAACAGAGAAACAGCCAAAGATATACTTGACTCTCTAAGGATGACTCATGAAGGAAACTCTCAGGTCAAAGAGACAAAGGCTCTGGCGCTTATCCAAAAATATGAAGCTTTCAAAATGGAAGATGATGAAGCCATAGAGGCAATGTTCTCTAGATTCCAAACTCTGATTGCAGGTCTCAAAGTTCTAGACAAAGGATACACAACTGCAGACCACGTCAAAAAGATAGTCAGAAGTCTGCCAAAGAAATGGAGACTCATGGTTACTGCTCTGAAGCTGTCAAAGGATCTGAACAATATCAGTCTTGAAGAACTTGTTAGCTCCCTCAGAAGTCATGAGATAGAACTAGAGGAAGACGAGCCTCAGAAAAGGAACAAGTCCATAGCATTAAAGTCCAGATATGAAAGACGCAAACCTGACAGAACCAAAGCTCTCCAGGCAGAAACTGAAGATACTGATGACTCTGAACTAGAAGATTCTGATGATGAAGAAGAATTATCCCTCCTGACCAGAAGAGTTAAACAACTCTGGAAAAAGAGGAACAACAACTTCAGAAGATCAAGACCCAGAGGGGATCGATCAGAATCAACCTCAAAAGGTACAACTAACAAAGATATTACTTGTTATGAATGTAAAGAAACAGGTCACTACAGGAATGAATGCCCCAAGTTAAAGAAAGACAATCCTAGAAAAGAAAGTTTCAAGAAAAATACCTTCAGGACAAAGAAAGGATTAATGGCTACCTGGGATGATAGTGAATCTGGGTCATCAGAATCTGACTCTGATGAAAAGGCCAACGTGGCACTTATGGCTACCACATCCAGGAGCAGCTCAGATGAAGAATCTGAAGAGGTATTCTCTGAACTCTCTCGATCAGATCTAGAATCATGCTTGTCAGAAACTCTTAGCTCATATCAGAAATTAAAACAAAAGCTTAAAAACATAAAAGGCTGTCTTAAAGCAAAATTTGAAGAATGTGGCAAGCTTGAGATAACAATTCTAGCGCGAGAAGATACAATAAGATCTTTAACATTAGAAAGAGATGGAGCAAAAAGAAAAAGCTTAGAATTAGAAGAAGCGTTGTCTCAAGCACCACAAACTTCAAATAAAATAATTTTTGAATACGAAGAAGCCTTTCAGGAATTTCTGAAAAATGGAATAGGTAGGAGTATTATGGCATCCATGATTTATGGAGTCAGTCAGAACAATAAAAAGGGAATTGGGTATGATCCTAAGGAAGTTAAAACTTCTTCTAGTGACCAACTTAAATCTCCATTTTCATATCACTATACACACACACAAGAACAAAAATTTGAAAATGCTAGAAAACCCAAAGTTATGAGAAACTCTGGGAAGACTGATCAAAGAGGACCCAAGAGATTCTGGGTACCAAAAGATAAGATTGTGTATGTTGCAGATATCCTATGCAGCAAAGTTCAGACACCAGTCATGGTACCTGGACTCTGGATGCTCGCGACACATGACGGGAAGAAAGTCTATGTTCAAAAGCCTGGAACTTAAAGATGCTGGATTCGTAGGTTTCGGAGGAGATCAGAAAGGAAGGATCAGAGGCTCCGGAACTATTGGTAATGGTACTCTTCCCTCTATATCTGATGTTCTTTACGTAGAAGGATTAATGCATAACTTGTTATCCATAAGTCAATTAAGTGATAACGGTTATGATGTAATCTTTAATCAAAAAACATGTAAAACCATTAATCAGAACGATGGCTCTGTCCTTTTCACAGGCAAGAGGAAAAACAACATTTATAAAATTAATCTTTCTGATTTAAAAGAACAAAATGTTAAATGTCTGATGTCTGTTCATAAAGAGCAATGGGTATGGCATAGACGCTTGGGCCACATTAGCATGAGGAAACTTTCTCAGCTAAACAAACTTGAGTTAGTCAGAGGCCTACCTAAACTGAAGTTTTCTTTAGATGCTCTGTGTGAAGCATGTCAGAAAGGAAAATTTTCTAAAACATCTTTTAAAAAGAAAAATGTTGTTTCTACCTCTAAGCCTCTGGAACTTCTCCACATTGACTTATTTGGTCCTGTGAAAACAGCATCAGTCAATGGAAAGAAGTATGGACTAGTCATTGTTGATGATTACAGTCGCTGGACATGGGTGAAATTCCTAAAGCACAAGAGTGAGTCTCACTCTGTATTCACTAGTTTTTGCTCCAAAGTGCAAAAAGAATTTGACTCTAAAATTATTAGAGTTAGAAGTGATCATGGTGGGGAATTTGAAAACAAAGATTTTGAAGAATTATTTGACTCTAATGGAATATCCCATGATTTCTCCTGCCCTAGAACTCCACAACAAAATGGAGTTGTAGAGAGGAAGAATAGGACACTCCAAGAGATGGCCAGAACCATGATCAATGAATCTAATGTGGCAAAGCACTTTTGGGCAGAAGCTGTAAATACAGCATGTTACATTCAGAATAGAATCTCTATAAGACCTATTCTGGAAAAGACTCCCTATGAACTGTGTAAAGGAAGAAAACCAAACATTTCATATTTTCATCCTTTTGGATGTTCTTGCTTTATCTTAAACACTAAAGAACATCTGAACAAGTTTGATTCCAAAGCACAGAAAGGTATTATGTTAGGATACTCAGAACGCTCTAAAGGCTACAGAGTATACAACACAGAAACCAAAATTGTGGAAGAATCAATTCATGTCAGATTTGATGATAAGCTTGACCCTGAAAAGTCAAAGCTAGTTGAAGATTTTGCAGATTTAGAAATCATCCTTGCAGGTTCTGATAAAACTCCAGAAGCAACTGTCACTCAGAATTCTGAAGAAATTAAATCCCCAGAAATCCCAAAGAAAGTTAAAAGTCGTATCAATGTATCTGAAGATTTGATTCTGGGAAACAAAGGCGAACCTGTTAGAACCAGATCTACTTTCAGGACCTCTGAAGATACTCCTCTGGGACTAGTGTCTCTGATTGAGCCTATGTCCTGTGATGAAGCACTTCAAGATAACGACTGGGTTTCAGCCATGCAAGAAGAATTAGATCAATTCACAAAGAATGATGTCTGGGATCTTGTTCCAAAGCCCAGAGGCACTCACATCATTGGAACCAGATGGGTATTCAGAAACAAGCTGAATGAGAAAGGAGAAGTCGTCAGAAACAAAGCTCGACTGGTAGCTCAAGGTTATAGTCAACAAGAAGGTATTGATTATAATGAAACTTTTGCTCCAGTCGCAAGGTTAAAATCTATTCGTCTTCTTGTATCTTTTGCTATTAACCATTCTATTAAATTATATCAAATGGATGTCAAGAGTGCATTCCTTAATGGTTATATATCAGAAGAAGTGTATGTCAACCAACCTCCAGGTTTTGAAAATCCAAATTTTCCAGAACATGTTTTTAAACTTAAAAAATCTTTATATGGGCTTAAACAAGCTCCCAGAGCTTGGTATGAACGTTTAAGCAACTTTCTTCTGGAACACAATTTTATCAGAGGGAAAGTTGACTCCACACTCTTCTGTAAGAACCTTAACAATGATCTCATGATATGCCAGATATACGTTGATGATATTATTTTTGGTTCAGTTAACGCCTCTGTTTGTCAAGAATTCTCTAAGTTAATGCAGGCAGAATTTGAAATGAGCTTAATGCAAGAACTAAAGTTCTTTCTGGGAATTCAAATTAACCAAACTTCAGAAGTTACAAATGTTCATCAAAGCAAATATATTAAAGATGTTCTGAAGAAATTTGACATGGCTGACTGCAACTCTGCAAAAACTCCAATGCATCTAACATGCATTCTTGAAAAGGAAGAAGTAAGCGCAAAGGTTTGTCAGAAGCTCTATAGAGGTATGATAGGCTCTCTTCTCTATCTGACTGCTACTCGTCCTGATATTCTCTTTAGTGTCTGTCTCTGTGCTAGATTCCAATCAGATCCTAGAGAATCTCATTTAACAGCAGTTAAGAGAATTCTTAAGTATCTGAAAGGAACTCCTAACCTGGGCCTGATGTATAAGAAAACATCAGAGTATAGACTTTCTGGTTACTGTGATGCAGATTATGCAGGAGATAGACTAGAACGAAAAAGCACATCTAGAAATTGCCAGCTTCTGGGAAACAATCTAATATCCTGGGCTAGCAAAAGACAGTCAACTATCGCTCTATCAACTGCAGAAGCAGAATATATCTCAGCATCACTGTGCACAACTCAGATGCTCTGGATGAAGCATCGGTTAGAAGATCTGCAAATCTTTGAGAGTAACATTCCTATCTTCTGTGATAATACTGTTGCCATTTGTCTAAGTAAGAATCCCATTCTACATTCCAGAGCTAAACACATTGAAATAAAACATCATTTTATCAGAGACTATGTTCAGAAAGGAATAGTAACATTGAAGTTCATTGATACAAATCATCAATGGGCTGATATCTTTACTAAGCCTCTAGCTGAAGATAGATTTCTTTTTATCTTAGAAAATCTGAACATTCGAAATTGCCCTGAATGAAGTGTGGCTCTGAAGATGTAAAATGAGACTCTGACATAAACAAATGTGTTTCTGCCTCTAACTCTGATACTTCTACCAGTTAAGAAGATATCTGAGTTAGAAATCTCCAGGAACCAATCCTTTGGTATTCCTGAAGATCAGATACATCAACACGTGGAGCACTTAGCGTCCAACCCTAGAACTTCTAGATAGCTGTCCAGAAGAAAATCAAAGGACGTTTGAGATCTCCTCGAGCAGTGTGCATACTGTTGGGATTAGACCCTCATTAATGAGCCTTAATCATGTCTCCCCCCAAGCGTGCTAACTTGATTCTTGTGCTAACGCTGAAATGTGTGTCGTTTTGCATGTGTTTTCATTTAGGGTATTTAAACACTTTTCTCACATTTCACATACCTTATCCTCTCCTCAGACCCAGAAAACTCTGACCCTAACTCCCCAACCTTAGCCCAAATTCAGGCTCAAAACCTTGCTTCACAACAACCAACACAAACACAATCTGAAGCAACTTCACCTCCTCCAGAACAAACAACCAACATTACTTCTGAAGACCAACCTTCTGAAACTCAACCCTCTGACCTCCACACCTCTGATATCACCCCTCCAAACACCTCTGCTGAACCTGAAGCTGAAGCTGAAACTGAACCTTTACCATTAGACTTAAACCCTCTTTACGCTTCACCCCAAAGATCTGAACCTCAACCTGAAGCAGAATCTGAACCTCTAACCTTAAATCTCAGCCCTCCAACCTCTTCACCTCAAACCTCTGAACCTGGCCTTTCTATACCTACCCTTGAGGAAGCCATAATGCTGTTCGTTGGGGCTTCGGTACAAAAGGTCAAGTCTCTGACCATTAACTCTGAAGTCAGTGATGCTCCTGACTCTGTAAGGACACACTGGAACAGAGTCATTGGCTGGATGACCTCTGAGGCTTTTAAACTGAAGCACATCTCTGAACAAGTCAGAAACGACTTTATCAGAGATGCTGAGGCAAGACTCCAGGAAAGACTTGCAAGAGAAGCTGAAGCTAGAAGGCTAGAGGAAGAGAGATTGGCAAAGGAAGCTGAAGAAGAAGCTAGAAGGCTGGAGGAAGAAAAAGCAAGGGAAGCTGAAATTCTGAGGGTAAAGGAAGCTGAAGCTAAAGCTCTGGCTGATGCTGCTGCTGCTGCTGACGCTGAAGCACAAGCTGCTGCTGAAGCTGAAGCAATGGCCGCTGCTGAAGCACAACAGGCTCTGACTTAGGGGGAGTCCTCATCTGTTGTTCCCATGGTTCTCCAGACTCTGGAAGAACTGAAGAAAGATCAGAAGGAACTCCGGGCCAGAATGGATAAGCAAGACACTGTCAACGACAACATTCAGAACATGCTGGCTTTGTTGCTTCAGAGAATGCCTCCGCCTCCGAACCCTTAGGCACTTAGGATTTTGTTGTTTGCCTTCTTTGTTTTGTTTTCTGATGTTTACTTGTTCCTTTTGCCTCTATTGCTTTTTATCTGAATACAATGTTTTTCTCTTCAATTATTTATTTTTGCAATGTCTTTTTGATTCTGACAAAAAGGGGGAGAAGTCATTAATAACTCTGATGAAAATAATGTCTAAATACCTTAAGCACTCTGCAACATATTTTTCTTAAAAATTAATTTATCTAACTCTAGACTTAAGAAATTGCAGAAGGTATCAAGAAACCTCATTGCTTGGAAGCTCTGGTAAGAACTTCTGAACTCCCTAGCCTATCTCAGGGGGAGCTCTTGTCTATCTGATCTGATATTGTTTATGTTTCATCTGCTAATTAAGTTTGTTTTGTCATCATCAAAAAGGGGGAGATTGTAAGAACAAAAATTGTTCTACATCAGATTCCATGATTTTGATGATAACAAAGGATGAAACCAAAAATGGCACCCTAACGAAAAGTTTCTAAGTGTGCAGGGTTCTAAGGAAAGAAGGAAGAATTGATCAGATACATAATCATATCAGATACAAATTATCAAAAGACCAGAAGCATCTGAAGTAGAAACACGTTCAAGAAAGTCTAACTCTGAGCAAAACAGCAAAATATCAGAAGCATCTGAACAAGAAGTACGCTCTAGAAGTTCTGATTCTGAACAACGGTATGTCAAACTTCAGAAGCTCTTGGCGCTATCTGAAGAAATCATCAGAACTCAAGAGATCAACATCAGAAGCTAGATAGCAGATTCCAAGATCTCCAGAAACATGAAGACTCTGATTATGGAATTGCTAAATAAGGAAGAGTAACGTTAACTTCAAATAAAGTTATGGAAATGGATTTCCTAAATACAGGAAGAGACGTTAACTCCAAAAATACAAATGATAAGGAACTATTTGTGGTAAGTAGTCATTCAAGAAGAGAAAGTTGCTTTGACAACAAGCAACATAAGATATGGCACTAATTATTATTCAAGAGTTATTATCTGCCATGATTTTTCAACGGATCCTTCTCTTCTATATAAAGGACTGCAAATCAACATTCAGTACAAGATATACAACAAGATTTTACTGAAACATCAACACACAAAAATACTGTTTATTCTCTCAATCTTCACGAAGCTTTTGCTTAGTACGTGAAATACTTTGTTCTTTTTGTTGTAATATTTGCTTATCTTAGAAGCACTCTAGATTACATAAGCTTTCATCTATTGTTCTATTTTCCTCAAGTGACTCTGTGTAGTCTGTAGACTTGAGAGGACTAAGAGATCTTTCTCTTAGACGTTGTTTGTAAACAATCTTTCAAGATTAGTGGATTAAGTCCTTGTTGAAGGCGAAATCACCTTGGCCGGGTGGACTGGAGTAGCTTTGTGTTATAAGCGAACCAGTATAAAATCCTTGTGTGATTTTCATTTTGAAAAAGCGCTTATTTTCCAAACTATTCAACCCCCCCCCCCCCTTTCTTGTTTTTCTCACCTTCATATGAGCCATTGAAGTTTGATTTCCCAGATGAAGACATTATGTTGGTGAAAGATTGTGAAACTCCAAGCCCAGATGAAGGTCCCGAGCCAGGTTCCTGTTGGAAGACGATGTTTGATGGTTCCTCCAATTGCATGGGGCATGGTGTGGAAGTTGTGTTGATGAATCCCAATGGTGGGTATACTCCTTTCACATCAAGATTGTGTTTTGAATGTACCAACAATATTGCAGAGTATGAATCATGTATCTTAGGTATTGAAGCTGCAATTGACACCCGAATCAAGATCCTTAAAGTATATGGAGACTTAGCCTTGGTTATCTACCAAGTCAAAGGAGAATGGGAAACTCGTGATGAGAAGTTAATCCCATATCGTGCCCACATTATGGAATTGATAAAGTACTTTGATGAAATCACCTTCCATCATGTTCCGAGAGCAGAAAATCAGATAGCAGATGCTTTGGCTATGTTAGCCTTTATGTTCCAAGTCAGATTTCTCAATGAGGCACCACTCATCAAAATTGAGAGGAAAACTGCACCAGCCTATTGCCTATTGGTTGAAGAAGAAATTGACGAGAAACCGTGGTTCTATGATATCATGAACTACTTACAAAATCAAGAATACCCAGTAAATGCAACAACCCTAGATAAGAAGACTTTAAGGAGGTTGGCATCCAAATTCTTCCTTAGCAACGAGGTGCTATATAAAAAGAAACTATAACATGGTTCTACTCAGATGCGTGGACAGACACGAAGCAGACCTGTTGATCAAAGAGATTCATAAAGGATCATTTGGAACTCACGCCAATGGACATGCCATGTCTAGGAAGATCTTGAGAGCTGGTTATTATTGGTTGACCATGGAATCTGATTGTTTCAACTATGCCAAAAAATGTCACAAATGTCAAATCTATGCTGACAAGGTGCACGTGCCTCCGACACTGTTGAATGTTTTATCATCACCTTGGCCTTTCGCAATGTGGGGCATCGACATGATTGGGTAAATTGAGCCTAAAGCTTCCAATGGTCACCGTTTCATCTTGGTTGCAATGACTACTTCACCAAATGGGTAGAAGCTACGTCATACGCCAACGTGATGAAGCAAGTGGTTGCCCGCTTCATTAAGAACCAAATTAATTGTCGCTATGGAGTTCCAAGCATAATTATCACGGATAATGGGACAAATTTGAACAACAAAATAATGAAAGAGTTGTGTGAGACCTTCAAGATTGAACATCACAACTCTTCTCCGTCTCGTCCGAAGATGAATGGAGTTGTTGAAGCCGCAAATAAGAATATCAAGAAAATCCTGCAAAAGATGGTGAAAACTTACAAAGATTGGCATGAAATGTTACCCTTTGCTTTGTATGGATACAGAACCTTAGTTCTCACTTCAACAGGGGTAACCCCTTTCTCTCTATTATATGGGATGGATGCAGTTCTCCCAATTGAAGTAGAGATACCATCTTTGAGAGTCTTGATGGAGACCAAGCTAGAGGAAGCTGAATGGATCCAGAATAGATATGACCAATTGAACCTCATTGATGAGAAGAGAATGACTTCTATGTGTCATGGTCAGTTGTAACAGAAGCGGATCAAGAGGGCGTTTGACAAAAAAGTCCATCTTCGTGAATTCAAAGAAGGAGATCTAGTACTCAAGAAGATCTTGCCCGTACACAAGGATATGCGTGGAAAGTGGAGTCCGAATTATGAAGGTCCATATATTGTGAAGAAAGCATTCTCTGGAGGTTCCTTGATTCTCACAACTATGGATGGTGAAGAGCTTGCGCACCCTGTGAACTCTGATGCGGTAAAAAAATATTATGCCTAAATAAAACCCACTAAGTCGAAAACCTAAAAAGGCGACTAAGGCAAAAAAATGGGTATCTAGGAGGATCATAACCTATGAAGGAGATCCAGGAAAAAGTTAGGGGTAAAAATAAAAAAATGAAAGCTCGCTAAGTTGAAAACCCGAAAGGGCGACTTAGGCAAAAAGAGCGTTCTGGTGGATTGAAAACCCGAAAGGGAGGTCCAGGCAAAAATTAGGGACAAAAGGCATTTGACTGTATCAGATTGTTTACCATTACTAAAGAATCAAAGTTGAAGATCAATCCAGTTGCTCTCGTCAGAAGCAAAGTTTTGGGAAAATCTTAGTTATTAGGGATAGTAGTGGTTATTGGATTCAATGTAAACCTTTCCCTATTTCCATCTTCGAAATGTAATACTCCATGGAGCTTTTGCCACTTGCAAGCTACCATTCTTGAATAAAAAAATAGACTTTTCCTATCAATTTTTTCATTTGTACTTCTCTTACCTTTCCTTGTTATGCAAAACGTTATTTGTTTGTTAATAATGATTTTTGAAAATGAAAAGGTTTTGAAAAAAAAATATTTTGAAAAAACTTTGAAAAACCTAATTTTTATTTGACATATGGAAACATTGAAAGGTAAATGTTTTGTCTTCCCAATAAGTCTCAAGGTTGCAGAAGCATTTTTACACTGTCAATATAGAAATCCCCATTGAAGTCTAAACTGACAAGCACTCTTGGATAAATCCTTCGATTGTGTGCAACTCTCAAGTTTGAGGATCTCCCTAGTGTCCATCTTGTGATACTTAGTTAAGTTACTGGTGTTGAGGATGTATTCCCCATTAAGTCTCCATAAAACTCTTTGTCTCTCCAGAGTCAGCATTTGCATATCATGATCATTCACATCATGCTCAATCATGTGCATTTGACATTTAATCTAAATTCTTGTTCTTAGTTGTCGTTCTTCTAACTCCAAAAGTCCAACTATCACTGGCACACTAGTTGAAAATCCAATTGTTGTTGGTACCTTGAAGTTTGAACATGACCAATGTTTTTTTCCAGTAAGTTATTGGTGTCCCTTGTGAAAGTCCAATTGGTTAACCCCAATATTCCCCTTGAAGTCCAGTTGTTACTGGCATTCTACTTTGAAAGTCTAATTATTATTGACATCATTGTTAAAGTCCAGTTGTTGTTGGCATTAAATCCGCTAGAAGGTGGTCATGATACCTTTGCTTGTGGTATAAAATCGAACCTGATTTGGCACATACACAAGAGTTTCATTACCTTGTATTCTTCTTGATGGTTCCCGAAGGTCATGTTTGAACTCTTCATTGTAAGGAATTTCCATAGGATTGGATGTTTTATCTTGTTTGAAAACTCCAATGAGGATATTTCTAAGTGTCAACTGGTCATGCTTGAACTTGTTGATCAATCACTTTGAATACTTCCAATTTGCTATTTTTAGTGTCAATCGGTCATGCTTGAACCTGTTGATTAATCACTTTGAATACTTCCAGTTTGCTATTTTTAGTGTCAACTGGTCATGCTTGAACCTGTTGATCAATCAATTTGAATACTTTCAGCTTTCTATTTTTAGTGTCATCCGGTCATGCCTGAACCTGGTGATCAATCACTTCTTTCCAATTTGTTTATTTCTTGATCTGGTGATCAACTGCTTTGAATATTCCCCAATTTGTTTTATCCCAATACATGTTATCCCTAGTGAGTTGTTGCTCGTGGTCATTGACATTATACTTTATCTCCATCATTTTCTACATATCATATTCATCATTCATCATAAATCATCATGCTAGAATTCATTGCATTTTTCATCATATCCCAAGCTGAAGAAAAAAATAGCAAAAAGAGAGTTTGTTTGTCCATAGCATAGCATGCCATTGCATCTAAGGGCAAAATTTCCGATTATTTCTATATTTAAATACCTTTCACCCTGATTTCATGAGTATTATCATCACTCATGCCATCTGGCAAAGTTATTTAAATAGGGGCAACTGTCACACCCCAAATTTTATCCCTAGATTTCATAATCATTTTCATCATAAACATCATTCATGCATAGCTAACCTCAAGATCATGATATACCTGGTTTGTTTCATATGTGAATTAGGGTTTCCCTTAAAGAGCTCAAAGGATTGATCATTCAAAGTTTTGGATTGGTCATCAATAAATGAAGTTCTCATACATTCAATACATCTCTCTCCATCAACAAATAAGGGTATTGTAGCCTAATCACAAGTGCATCAAGCTTCACTTTCATTTGGCTCACAAATTAGGGTTTCTCAGCAACATTCAATTTCATTTGAGAATTTTGATCAAGACATGATATCAAGCCTTTAGATATGGATCAACACACTAAAGTACATCTTAAAGCCCATACATGATGTTCAATTAGCTCAAGAGTTTGAATCCATTGAAGATCAAGAAATTCAAATTCATCTGATACACAACCACTGCACTACAAAGTCAAACCTTTGACTTTTGAGATTTATGATCAAATATGAACTTCTCAAGTTAAATTTCATGAGTATATGCTTAATTTATGAATTTGATCAAGAAAAATCAAGATAAATAAGGTAACTTGCAAAAAGGGCAATCTTGAAAACATTGAAAATTTCACTAAGTGCCCAAATTTCATGTTCAAGTGCACTACTTTCTCAAGCCATAACTTCTAATCCGAGCAGCCATTTTCTTTGCTACAAAGCTCAAATGAAAGCTCTTGTTCCATACTTCAATTTTGTCCTATAGGGTTGATTCCATAAAAGTGCAAGGATTTTGAGTTATGAGGACATAAAGTTGGTGTCTCAAGTTGAAACACTTAGAAAATTTTCAAGTCAGCTTTGATCCCTAAAAAGTGATAAACTTTACATCCAGTTTTCATCATGATCCACTTTGATTCAGAAAAAACTCAAAACATGAAAGTTGTACAGCATGTTTGAGGATTTTTAAAAAGTACAAGTACATTTTTTCCCATGCATGAGCTGGGAGTTTCGAAAATGGGAAGTTGGGGTTCCAAACTTGAATTTCAAGTCATGTTCATGATGAATTTTTGGAGGAAAACCATTTCAGATGTGAAAATCTCTTGATTGCAGGTCCTCTTGTGTATAAATCTCTCCATAATCAGATGTTTATATGAATCCTAAGTGCATTACACAAGGAGTTGAGGTTTTGTCCATTACATTATACCATTTATGGGTGAATTTGCAAAAGGTCACATTACTACTTTGATAAAGCAAGCTTTATGCCAACAACTCACTCTTTCACCCTTGAAAATTGTCCCTAAAGATCACAAACAATCTTAAGAGATCAAAAGCAATCTTGTAGAGGCTAGGGAAATACGACAAACTCCTTGAAACTCAACTATTCATGCAAACTTCTCATTCATTCTCAACCAAAACCATAACTTCACAACTTTTGTTTCTAATCATTTCCAATCCTCACTCGTCTCCTATAAATAGAGGGATCCCTTAATCCTCAAAACACACAACAATAACCCCTCAAAACTTCATCAAACTACCATTCCATTAGAATTTGCAAAAACACACTATTTTTGCAAGTTCTCTAACCAAACTTATTCTCCACATGTATCTTCCAAACAAGCACCACAAATCATCTCTAGACATCATTCAAAGCTTGTTTAATCACTTGAACAAGTTCTGTAACATCTATTTTATCATTCACCATTTCACTTCTTAACTTTGCAAGAAAATTTGTGTGAGATAATACAAGTTGTTTCTGGCCATTCTCATTGTTCAAACACTATCCTCAAGGACCAACAAGGCTGGTAGAATCTCTCTCTTATCTATGTAGTAGCTAAGAAGAAGCATTGGACTTTCTCCAATAGGTAAGTGCACTTACACTTGAAAACTCTTGTTCATGCATCATTCTTGAGTATTTATTGAAGTAAAAATATAGTACATAGTGTGTTTGTTGTATGTTTGCTATTGTATGCATTATACCATGCTCATGCATTGAGATTTTGTTGTTTGGAAATCAAAAGTGCAGTTCTGGTTTTTGCCATGGCACGCTTTGTAAATTGAGTTTTAGGATGAGATAATGATATCATTAGATTCCTTACGAAAAATAGATCAATTTAGGTTCTTACGGTTTTTAATTTCATGGAAAATTAGGAAGTTATGGTTGTATGAAGTTTTGAGAAAAAATGAAAAGAAACATGCAAGAACACAAGGAAGAAGATGATGAGTTGATGTCATTTTCCAATTTCTTAAACCCTTTCTTATGTATATTAGTGTTTGCGTTTTGTTTACTAGATGTATCACCGTCCCAGCGGTTAGAGTGTGTGTGTTAAGGCTTTGTGTGTGCAAGAGGTTTGGGGTTTGAATCTTGCTTGTCACAGACCCATTTTTATTCATTGTTTTTTTTTTGCCTATTTATTTTTGTTATTTGTCATAACTTCAAATGCCCATAACTTGATCATCCCTAAGTCTTTTTGATCCACTCTTTTTGCTATGTGTTCATAATTTTGTCTATTTTATGATGGTATAAAGAAATTCCAGAATTTATTTATTTTTCACATACTTATACTTGTCTAAAGTTGGTACCTTTTTAGGATTGTTTTAGGATTTCAAATGACCTTCTTTGGTTGATACTTTAATTTGTCTTGATCACCATGACTTGTATGCATATTGTGAATCATATATGAACTTTTTTTTTGATGTTTTTAATATGTGCCTCTTGGTTTTTACCTAATTTTGAATTACTTTAATGTATGTTTACATGTTTATGTGCTTTGAACTTTTTTTAATATGCCATGAAATTTTGTGTGCTTATTTTCCCATTGATCCATGATTCACATGTCATTATTTCATGTCTTGCCGGACCTTTGTGTGCATGTGTTCCATTGTGTTTGTCTTTGTTTATGTGTTTACAAATGCTTTAAACTTGTAGTAACATGTCTTTGTATGAGTTGTATGCTTACATGTTCAAACTTTTTGTATGATGTTGAACATTTGTTTGTGATCATATTGAACCTTAACATGCATGTATTTAATACCTTAAATTGTTTTCATGATCAAGTTGATGTTATGTTTAAACCATGTCTTACTTCATGCATACACATGTTCATTCATACTTATTATGACATCCATATACATGTTCATGAATTGTTATGTCATTCATCTTTGTTTCTTCATGATGATATATCCATGTCATTCACATTCATGTAACTTTATACATCTTTGATAGATGTTGTTGTACCTTTGTTCATGTTCACATGTTGTACATATGTGTATACCTACCATGCTTGATATTATTATGATCATGCTTTTATATATTTGTTGATGTCATGCTTGGATATCTTCTTTATCATATGTTTGTTCGTGTTGATGTCATGTATGAACATCTTCTTCATTTGATTATCTTTGTGGATGTCATGTTTGAACATCTTCTTCATCCTTGTTTGTTCTTGTTAATGTCATGTATGAACATCTTCTTCATTTGATTATTTTTATGGATATCATTTTTGAACATCTTCTTCATACTTGTTTGTTCTTGTTGATGTCATGCTTGAACATCTTATTTACCATTTGTTTATCTTTGTTGATGTCATACTTGAACATCTTTCTTTATCATGTGCTTATATTTGTTGATGTCATGCTTGAACATATTATTCATCTTTCTTATATTTTGTTTATCTTTTTGCCTAAATCCAAGGGAAAGACCTCTTTATTGACTTAATGTCATAGGTAGTTTAGCAATCCCTAGTTTCCCTTTGACCTTGTTATTTTTCATAACTTCAGGTGCTCATAACTTGATAATCCCTAAGCGTTTTTGACCTACTCTTTTTGCTATGTGTTCATGATTTTGTCTATTTTATGATGGTATAAAGAAATTCCAGAATTTATTTATTTTTCACATACTTATACTTATCTAAAGTTGGTACCTTTTTAGGATTGTCTTAGGATTTCAAATAATCTTCTTTGGTTGATACTTTAATTTTTATTGATCACCATGACTTGTATGAATGTTATGAATCATATATGAACTTTTTTGATGTTTTTAATATGTGCCTCTTGATTTTTACCTAATGTTGACTTACTTTAATGTACGATTACATGTTTATGTGCTTTGAACTTTTGTTAATATGCCATGAAATTTTATGTGCTTATTTTCCCATTGATCCATGACTCACATGTCCTTATTTCATGTCTTGTTGGACCTTTGTGTGCATGTGTTCCCTTGTGTTTGTCTTTGTTTATGTGTTTACAAATGCTTTAAACTTGTAGTAACATGTCTTTGTATGAGTTGTATGCTTACATGTTCAAACTTTTTGTATGATGTTGAACATTTGTTTGTGATTATATTGAACCTTAACATGCATGTATTTAATACATTAAATTGTTTTCATGATCAAGTTGATGTTATTTCTAAACCATGTCTTACTTCATACATACACATGTTCATTCATACTTATTATGACATCCATATACATGTTCATGAACTGTTATGTCATTCATATTTGTTTTTTCATGATGATATATCCATGTTATTCATATTCATGTAACTTTATACATCTTTGATTGATGTTGTTGTACCTTTGTTCATGTTCACATGTTGTACATATGTGTATTCCTACCATGCTTGAAATTCTGGTATCAGATATGAGATGTCGAAGGTAATGTCACGACACTAATATCTGAACAATACAAATAGGATAGAAGATAAAGAACAGTAATGCAATAGACACAAGCAATTGTTAACCCAGTTCGGTGCAAACTCACCTACGTCTGGGGCTACCAAGCCAGGAAGGAAACCCACTAAATAGAATCAGTTCAAAGACTCTCAGTAAACAACTTCAAGTTATAGTCTTTTCACCTAATCTCTACCCGTGTGACTTCTACCTAAGAACTCTTAGATATGAGATCCTACTCACTCCCCCTCAATCACAGCAGTGATATAAAACAAGAATTACAATGAAAAGAAACACTCTTCAAAGACACATACTTGATCTTGCTTAAAAGCTTCAATCAAGTAAACACACACTCATGCTTAAAAGCTTATAATGACAAATTATAACTCAAGAATCAGACCAATTCAATTATCTATGGATGAATTGAATGGCTTACAATTCACACGACCACACAAGACTAAAACCCTTATTTACTCTCAATATTTCGTTCTTTATTTCTTGTGTATAAAATCAGGTTTTCCATGTCCTTTTTATATAAGCATTTGGCTAGGCTTGGACATCATAAAACCCTAAAACTATTTTCCATTCAAATCTTCTCATGATAGCTGATTAGATCTCTTTGGAAAATAAGTAAATCTGATTGTAATTAATGATTGAATGCGCTTTTAAATCATCTCATCAATCATACATAGATTTGCATTAAAAACGCAATCACACAATACATAACATTCAGACTGAATGTTCTGTATACAGATGTCATGACATCGGGTCTGACATCACAGTAAAATCCTGCATAATTACATTTTAAACTTCCTGCATGTACAAGTTATCTTATGTCAAGACAACACATGTGACAACTTGTGAACACTCTAGGTTTTACCAAAGTTGTTGCCAACATTTAGAACCAACTAACTCCCCCTTTGGAAAATTTGGGCTAAAACATATATCAGTCCATTTGTTCACAAGAGTACAAACATATCAGCATTTAAGCAGCAGCAAAAGTAATAACCACACATTTACTAGCTATAATAGCAACTAGTAAACACACATATTAGACACATATGTGCTTCTTCTCCCCCTAAGTCTGTTCAACACAGACTTCTCTTTCAACAACACCTGTAACATTCAGAATCACCCCATCTGCCATCTCCTTCAACATCACCTATACACCACAGAACATCATTCTGTTCAACATAATAATATCAGCTCTCCCTCCACATAATAACTTCTCCCCCTTTTTAGTCAAAATAGACCAAAGAGATCAATTAGAAAAAATAAATGTCAATTAGTCCAGCAGAGAATGTCATAACATATAAAATGTTAGAACATAATGTCAAGTGTTACATAACCATAATTATACACAGCTATAAAAGCTGAGATAAAAAGAAATCCAGAGAACTCATAAAGAGCCCAAAAATTACATCATGGCATCAGACAAGACTGCCAAAAAAACTACAAACATCAAATAGCAAACATCAAAGCATCCAAAACATCATCATAATAGAGGGACCATCTTCACCACAACTCAATCTGAGGAGCTAGCATCTTCATCAGCTTCAGATCTAGAACTGCCACTAGATTGATCTTGAGATTCAGAACTCTCACTTAAGGTGTGGGCATCTGTTTCCTTGGCTTCACTAACATTATGCATATCTCCTTGCTCCAAGCTGTTAATTAGAACCTCTAAAGCTTCTTTCCTAGCCTTAGCCATCCTAATCCCAGTCTCTAATTCCTTACAGGTCTCTTTAAGTTCAGCAATCAGGCCATCTTGAGACGCTGGCTTCTTCATCGCAGATGTCGTGACAATGTCATTGACATGACTGCCTTCAAATAACTTGTAGTAAATTGACAATAGAGGGAAAACACTTGGCAGCTTCACTGCATTGGTGGAAGCATGTTTGACAATTTGTTCAAACATGAACCTTCCATAATCAAAATTAAGCTTGGTTCCAATAGCATATATTATCCTTCAAAGAGCATTAGAGATTTTTGAGATGTGGTTTGTTGGAACCCAGTTGGCTGACCCTATCTTATGTAAGATAGCATATTTCATAGTTAATTTGCCAACAGAGTGATGCTTTTTGCTTGGCCATTCCTTGACTTGTCCAGCAATTATTGTCCTACAGACTTCATTGTCTATGGCCTCTAATTCAACAACTCCTTCTGTTCCTCTTCCTAGGAACTTATTGATCACAGTTGGGGAGAACCTTACACACCTTCCTCTAACAAACACCTTACAAAACTCTTTGTTGTTCTTGTCCGCAATATCCTCCGGGATGTTCACCACAAACTCCTTCACAAGACCTTCAAAACATTGGGGTAACCTGTGACAACCCAATTTTAGTAATTATTTCTTATATTATTATTACTATATTTTATTTTATTTATTTGGAGTGTTAATTAATTAATTGGTTGTTAGGTAGTATAATAATCGATTATATTAATTGATTTGATGTGTTAATTAATTATTTAGTTGATATGAGATATAATTGAATAATAGAATTAATTAACTTGGTGTGCATATTGAGTTGGTTTAATTTATTTGAATTAAATAGAGATATTATAATTTAGGTCTTATTGGGCCTAATAATTAAATTAGAGGTATCATTCTTTAAGCCCAAATAGAATACTCGTATATAAGAGGTGAGGAGAGTGAGGAGTAGGATTATTTGGATCATTTTATGAAATACGAGTATTCATTATTTTCCGCTGCGAACGCATATGCTTGAATATTCATGATAAGCGAAATGTGTTATTTTAAATGACCAGGTGTATTGTATATTGATGATGAATGATGTTTGGTTTTTGAAAGCTTTTAGTTTTTGAAAACGTCGATGTGACGCCCTTTTGTTTATATGCGTGCTTATTTACTCTAATTATATGTTAAGTATTTTGGGGTAGAAAAAGGGGTGTTACATTAGTGGTATCAGAGGCTGGTTGACCAGTTGGTCAATAGTCGTTAGGGTTTTCCATCCCGTTGTATTTGATTTGTGTATCTGACACGATTGATACTGTTTGTCTGGTTGTTCGGGCTGTTCAGGACGATGGTTGCAGGCAGGAATGACGATGCAATTGCTGAGGCGCTGAGGATGTTGGCTGACTTCATTGGTCAGATCCCTCAAGCGAATGCTGGTAACCGAAATGGAGATGATGATGAGTTCCGTGCTTTGAGGAGATTTCAGCGGAACAATCCTCCTGTCTTTGAGGGTGAGCATGAACCTGATAAAGCTCAAGCTTGGCTAAAGGCAATTGAGAAGATCTTTAGAGTCATGAACTGTACTGATGCTTAGAAAGTGCAGTTTGGTACTCATATGCTTGAGAAGGAAGCTGAAGATTGGTGGAGTAACACTCTTTAGAGGTTTGAAGGAGACAACATTGAGGTTACTTGGGCTCTTTTCCGTGATGTCTTCTTGGAGAACTATTTTCCAGAAGATTGTCGTGGGAAGAAAGAGGTGGAGTTCCTTGAATTGAAGCAAGGAAATGGTACTGTTGCTGAATATGCTGCTAGATTTCAGGAGCTTATCAAGTATTGTCCTCATTACAATACTGCTAATGCTGAGAGATCTAAATGCTTGAAGTTTGTGAATGGCTTGAGACATGATATCAAGAAGGCCATTGGTTACCAACAGATTACTCGTTTTGTGGAGTTGGTTAACAAGAGTCGGATTTATGATGAGGATAGTAGGGAAAATGCTTCTTTCTACAAGAGTTTGAAGGGGAAAAACCAGGATCATGGGAAATCGTATGATGACAAGAGGAGACAATCTAGTTTTGGCAAGAAGCCAAATGGGGGAGGATCTTCTACTCCACTTAAGTGTTTCAAATGTGGCGTTGAAGGTCATCGTGTTGTTGATTGTAGTAAGGATTCTGGGACGTGTTTCAAGTGTGGCAAGAGTGGTATCAGAGAAGGTCGGTCCGTCCGGCCAGGTTGTTTAATTATGTTCGTTCCCTAGTATGCGACAGGTGTGTGAGAACACTGTCGATGCTTGTTTTATTCTCCATTGCAGGCTGGGAATGAAATAAGTGGGGGAGAAGCGTCTGCTTCTCTTGGATGTTCCAATTGTATCGAGCTTGGACATTATGTTGTTACATGCAAGAGTGCAGTGGGCCAATTAATCTGTTTTGAGAATGTTGTGCTTTTCCTGAACCCGAAGAGAGGTCAGATTCGAGAATGGTGTTGGTTAGAAGTTAATCGGGTGTATATCAACTGTTTCGAGAAGACAGTTATTTTTCCTGAAGTTGGTGCAAAGGAAGATTGGTTTGTGTCTGCTAAGCAAGTGGATGAATCAGTGCAAGGTGGTGCCGAGTTGTTTATGTTGTTGGCAACTTTGGATATTTGTGAGAAGAGGACGATTGAAGAATTGCCAATAGTTTGTGAGTTTGCGGAGATATTTCCGGAAGATATAAGTGATTTATCGCCGGAACGTGAGGTTGAGTTTTCGATTGATTAGTTCCTGGAACTAGTCCTGTATCGATGGCTCCCTATAGAATGCCTGCTTCTGAGTTGAAAGAGTTGAAGAGTCAACTTGAAGACTTGCTCGAGAAGAGGTTTATTCGTCCTAGTGTGTCGCCGTGGGGTGCACCTGTTCTGTTGGTCAAGAAGAAAGAAGGTTCTATGAGATTATGTGTTGACTATAGACAACTGAATAAAGTGACGAATAAGAACAAGTATCCGCTTCCGAGGATTGACGATCTGATGGATCAGCTGGTTGGAGCTTGTGTGTTTAGCAATATTGATTTAAGGTCCGAGTATCATCAAATTCGTGTAAAGGCTGAGGATATTCAAAAGATTGCTTTTCGGATAAGGTATGGTCACTACGAGTACTCCGTGATGCCTTTTGGTGTGACTAATGCACCTGGTGTATTTATGGAGTATATGAATAGAATTTTTCATGATTATCTGGATAAGTTTGTTGTTGTGTTCATCGACGATATATTGATTTATTCTAAGAGTGAAGAGGATCATGCCGAGCATTTGAAGGTTGTGTTATCGGTGTTGAAAGAGAGGAAGTTGTTCGCTAAACTCTCTAAATGTGAGTTTTGGTTGAGTGAAGTAAGTTTTCTTGGACATGTGATTTCGAGTGGTGGTATTTCTGTGGATCCTACGAAGATTAAAGTTGTATCTCAATGGGAAGCTCCTAAGTCTGTTGCTGAGATTAGAAGTTTCCTTGGTTTGGCGGGTTATTATAGGAAGTTCATTGAAGGATTTTCTAAGTTGTCGTTACCATTGACGCAGTTGACTAGGAAAGGTCAAGCTTTCATTTGGACTTCGCAGTGTGAAGCGAATTTTCAAGAGCTTAAGAGAAGATTGACTACGGCTCCTATTTTGATTTTACCGGATCCGTTAGAAACTTTCGTTGTGTATTGTGATGCTTCTTTGTTGGGTTTGGGAGGTGTTTTGATGCAAAAAGGGCAAGTGGTAGCTTATGCTTCAAGGTAACTTAAAGTTCATGAGAGGAATTATCCGACGCATGATTTAGAGTTGGCCGCCGTTGTGTTTGTGTTGAAGCTTTGGAGACATTATTTGTTTGGATCGAGGTTTGAAGTGTTTAGTGATCACAAGAGTTTGAAGTACTTGTTCGATCAGAAAGAATTGAATATGAGGCAAAGGAGATGGTTGGAATTCTTGAAAGATTACGATTTTAGTTTGAATTATCATCCTGGAAAGGCGAATGTTGTAGCCGATGCATTGAGTAGGAAGTCATTGCACATGTCTATGTTGATGATTTGAGAGTTTGAATTGTTGGAGCAATTTAGAGATTTGAGTTTGGTTTGTGAAGCGACGTCTTCATGTGTTAACCTTGGGATGTTGAAGCTTACGTGTGGTATTCTTGATGAGATTAGAGAAGGTCAGAAGTCAGATTTGAAATTAGTCGATGTTATGACATTGATTAATCAAG